>NC_062556.1:29568123-29868123 GCF_016906955.1 Phacochoerus africanus | reverse complement strand
AAAACTTGTCCACAAAGTATCTTTAAAAACCATCAATATCTACCATGTACCTCACAGAGAGGTAATATAAAATATTTATATATCTAAGAGATATTTCAAACTCTATGTGCAGGTGAATACATACATATTCACTTTTTTAGAAATGTGTGTATCAGCTTTGGCAATGTGATCCCAAATTCCAAATTATAGGAATATAGTCAATAAATATGTGATTAAAAATCAAAATTCTAAACAAAGTCTAGCTAGATACTCAGTATTACAATAAAGGATCATTTCATTATTCTGATATTTTATCATTTTTCTATAAAATGCTAGGTTATTCCCAGAAGCAATATTTACTCTGAGCTATGATAATTATAGTATAAATTAAGTTAAAACAGTACAAGTGGTGTTGCATTGACTTATTTAAGCACAGTGCTAAATCCAACAGTTAAATACACATTGTACTGGCAAAAAAAAAAAAAAAAAGATATCATGTTAATTCAATGTAAACTAAACCTGGCCAATCAGAGGTCCTGATCCAATTTTTCAACTCAAAATTTTCTCTTCCAGTACTTCCCATTTGTGACCTACCATCTGCTTAATGTTTAATCTTTCAAAACTATTAATGTTTTCATTTAATGTTAGAAAGTAAAGTTGACATTGTTGAAAAATGTGTTACCTATTGTGCTCTCTTGGATTTAAACTTCCTTTTAAACTGTTCTTTCATTCAACCTCCCTAGAGTTGGTCTCTCTGATTCATTACCTTTCATTCACTCATACATCCTCTCTGAAATAGCTTTCCTACCACCATTTTTTCAAAGAGCCTCATGTAAATTTTTAATTCCCTGCCATGTCTCTAAAGCCAATGGACATTTTTACTCTACATTTATTTATTTATTTATTGTCAGAACATCTACTCACTCAACAAAGTTTTATGTGTACAGTACTGTCTTGTTAACCATATTGACTAGTATAGCACAATATTGTACATCAGAAATTTAGAATTTATCTTAACTGAAAATTTATACTCATTTTATAATTACTCCTTGTTAACCTCCTTCTTCCCAGTCCTTGGCAACTAGCATTCTACTTCTTACTTCTATGAGTTTGATTCTTTTTTTTTTTTTTTTTGGCCACATCCATAGCATGTAGAACTCCTGGACCAGGGATCAACCCAAGGTGCAGCAGTGGCAAGGCCAGATCCTTAACCCACTGTGCCACAAGAGAACTCTGAGTTTGACTCTTTTAGGTACCTCATATAAAGCAAACTCCTACTGAGTTTATCTTTCTATGAAATGCATACTATCGACCCCTCTTCTTTTTTTTTTTTTTTTCCCAGGACCACATCCATGGCATATGGAAGTCCCCAGGCTATGGGTCAAATTGGAACTGTAGCTGCTGGTCTACACCACAGCCACAGCAACATAGGATCCAAGCTGCATTTGGGACTTCCACAACAGCTCACAGCAACACCAGAACTCCAACCCACTGAGCAAGGTCAGGGATAGTAACCCTATCTTTAGGGATACTAGTCTGATTCATTTTCACTGTGCCACAACAGGAAGTCTGCACCCTCTTCTTTCTTAAAATATAATTCTTATAAAAACCAAATATTTTCCTTTGGCTTGTGTACCACAAAATTCTCTTGGATCTGCCTGTGCCTTCTTGGCCTCTTGCTCCTTTTCAGACTCCACCTCCTAGACTTCCCCCAAGTCTTGATACTAATACCTTTTCATCTCTCATTACTTATTTCTGAAGACCTACATTTCAAATTTGTTTCCATAGAGATGCCTTATAAATTTACTTTTCACCACTGACTTCCTGACACTTTTACTCATTTTCCAATTTTATATTTCTTCTTAGGTATCTTAAGAGAAAATAAAAAGTTAAGTGCACAAAACCAAATTTATGATCTTTATCCCTATTCTATGCCAACTTTTCTCCTCTCCATTCCAAAAGATAAGATTTGGATCACTTCCAATGTCATCCATCCCAGTGAGTTTACATACTTGTACAAGCCAGAAACTTAAGAGTTTATTTGACCTTTTTTTTACATAAGACAAACATACCCAATTTGTCACCAAGTTGTAAATAGGTACCTTATCTCTTCAACACTACCTCTTCCATTAGTTGTCAACTATCATCTCTCCACTCATGTCACACTGGCCATTTTTGAGTGTTTCATGCCAGCATTTTTGCCCATGCCATTGCATCTAAAAGTAAAGCTTTTATTCTACAACTCTGATAAAGATTGATCAAATAGTAAACTTGCTCTTATGTTTCAAAAGTCAGTTCAACTGTATCTTCCTAAAATAAGCATAAAGGATCTCTCTAATATGAATCTCCTATGACACATTTAAATAGAAACCTGTACCACTCTGACACAAAGTATGTTATAGTTGAATTTGTTTGTTAATTTCCGGGAATATTGGATAAATGTCTGTCTTTTCCACTAGACTACAATAATCCCAAGTACAGGATTCCTGTCTGGCTTTTACCAACCAATCCATTCCAAACACCTAGCATTAATAGATGTTCAATAAATATTTAATAAATAAATGACCATATTGGTTCTTAAGTACACATAATTTTTCTTTGTTAATTATACCTCAATAAAGCTGGAAAAGTAAAAATAAATGTATAAAATGAAACCCATTGACAAAAATCTTTATATTTCCTGATACATCTCACCCTCCATCTATAAAAATGATTAAAAATAACATGAATTAATCATGTTTGATATAAATTTTTAATAATTGGCATTCAAGTGGAAAAATTTAGACAGCATGATTTTCTTTCTGGTAATGGAGAATCAGTAATTAATGTAGGAAAAATGAAGACTAGTAATAGTGGCAATTGAATCAAAATTTGACAAATGATTGATATCACATTTTCAGAGGTTAGGAGACAAAATAAAAAATAATGATTTAATTTGATCAGTGATAATGCTTTGCAATCATTCTCACTGAATTCTGGATTTCTCCCACACCTCTTCCAAGGGAAAAAGAGCAAATACAGGTTGCTTCACAGGGTATAGCAAGACTTAGATTTAAAGGAAAGGTAATACTCTGGATTACTATTTTTTCTACTTCTATTAGTACTTCAAATTGCATGTACATTGACCTGACTACTGTTTTATTTTATAACTCCATTTAACACACTTTAAAAAATTATTTTCATGTTATTTTCATATAAGAAGGAAAAGGGATTTATCACCAATTAAACTGAGATCTAATTGAAATTGCAAAGAAGTAGGGTTATGGGTTTCCTATCCTATGAAAACAGCCAGAGCAAATTATTTTAATTACATAGTTGCATAAAATCAGCCTGTCATTTGCCTATTTCTCAATATTACTCAGATGTATCACTTATGAATATTTAAAAAGAAAATACTGCTTTAATTGGTACTATTGTAGATAAGAATAAATAAAAGAATTTCACTTGCAAATATCTCTAAATAATTTTAGAGAATTAGCTTCTTCTAAAAAGCAAGTACATGAAAGCTCTTAAATATGCATAAACTTTAAGATTTATACTACATTAATTAGAATCTGAAATTTAAAGCATATCCTTCAAAGTATTTTCCTTTGATGACTGATTATATAATATGGCTTATGGATTTATATTCTATAATTGATTATCTAATTCATACTGTAAACCATCATTTTCAATTTTACTAAAGAATACACTGCGCATGCTAGAATTCTCAGCTCCAGGGAAGCAATAGAGAAGAATTTAAATATATCTATATTTAACATATCAATATGTGTTAACATGTTGAGGCTTTGTTTTGAGTAAAGGAATATAGAAATTATGTAAACTAATTTTGATTATATCCAAAAGTATGTTTAATTTGTATTGACCTTCCATTTCATGAGAAACATATGTTATATTTTTCTATTTTATTTGAGGAACAAAACAAAGGAATTAATGAAATTTTTTTGTGTGTTTCAAGATACCAAATTGAACATCTATAATAGGAGTGAAATTGAAACTTGGAATTTGTTGTTTGGTATGCTGTGTCTCAGGTAAATTGAAAGTTTAACCATGAAACAACTTTTGTCCTAGAAATGTTATAGATATTTGCTGATCTGTAATCAAAAAAAATAAAACAAGATGAAACAAATATTTTTCTCACATTCTTAAAGAAGTTTCTGTACCTTCTTAAAATGCTATTGTGTCATTATTTGTAATTCACCTCAAGTAAACTGAATACTTTAAGTTGGCTGCTATAGACTATGTGTTAAACTATAGAATAATGCACCATATATCACTACATTTATTTATTTATTTATTGGTCATATCCATGGAATACAGATGTTCCCAGGACAGGGACTGAATCCAGCCCACAGCTGTGACCTATTCTGTAGCTGTGTCAATACTGGATTCTTCAGCCCACTGCATCAAGCTGGGGATCCAACTCACGCCTCTACAGAGAACTGAGCTACTGCAGTTGATTCTTAACTCACTGTGCTACAGCAGGAACTCCTATCACTGCATTTATAGGTTGCCTTACATCTGTGGTTTTCTAAGTGCAGTTTGTGAACTTCTGTGGGAACCAGGAACAATTTCAGTGTGTTCATGAGATAAAAGTTACTTTTATACTAAAGCTAAGATGGTGCTTGTTTTTTTTTTTTTTTTCCTGTGTTGCTATTTACAGCACTGTTGCAAAAGAGTGTTGGGTAAGACTCTTGATGACTGGTTACATATAAAAGTAGTGTTGTTCAGCTTCACTGGTAGTCACTGAATTTGGCTCCACACCTTGAAAGAGAGAAGCATGAGGACAGCTCCCTACCAACACCACTACCAGTACCACCATTACAACACCAATAAATACCCATTTTATTGAATAATATCCTCAATGAAGTTGTAGATATAATCCATTTTATTAAATCGCAGACTCTGTGTACATAATATTTACTCAGTGTGACCAAATGGGAGATACACATAAATTGCTTTTGCTGCAGTGCGACGGTTATCCCAAAAGCAATCATGACTTTTGGTTTGAAAGATAAACCAGATTCTATTTTCATGAAATATAGATTTTTACATGAAATAATCACAGGTAATAAAAATATGGTTTTTCAGATTTGAGTATTTAACAGGATTTTCTTTAAAATAAATTAATCGTATTGGCCATTTCAAAGAAAACAACACACAGTATTTTTAAAATTAATAACAAATTAAACTTTCAAGTATTATTAGAAATTTGGAAAGTTTTATCATGAACTTGATAGCTTCTTGATATTTAAAGATGTCTCTGTGTGTTGCGATATCAATTCATTTTTTTTTTATACTTTGCAATGGAATGTGTGAAAACTCAGAAGAAATGGAAAGTGAGTAAGTAATTTGCAAATGAGCAACACAAAATATTTCACACTCATGTACCGGTAAAACATGCGTTCAAAGGAAAACAACAAATTAATGAATTAGTATGTAAAACAGTTCAACAATTTCAGATGATTTAAGATTCAATAGTACAATTATATTTTAAGAAACCATTACTAGTATATTGTAGTGTCAAAGATTTCCACAATTACCTGAAAAGACTGACTTTTTTCAACAACTTTCTATGTAAGGTTAAATTCTCCTTATATACTACTATCAAAATGGCATATCTCACCAGTGTGATTGCAGAATCAGAGTAAACTATTTTTCTCCATTAAGCCAGATATTAAAGAAATTGGGGAAAGAATGTAAACCAATCACTTTTTTCTCAAAGATTTACTTCTTCATTTTTGGAAAATAGTCTCATAAATATGTTACTTTGACAAATATACTATTGTTAATTTTTAAATTATGTAAATAATTAAATTTCTCAATTTTCACTTAAATTTGGTAAATATAAATAAATATAGCACATAGGAACAAAACAATTTGAGGTCTTCAAATTTCAAATGTGTAAAGGCATTGTGGAAGCCAAATTTTGAAAACTATGTAAATCTGGAGAGAACATATTTGGGGGTATAAAAATAAATTTTATATTCTTCTAAGAAAGAAGCTAATATTTGAATAAGGAATATGAATTTATAATTTCACTTATGGTTAATAATTATTTAACATAATTCACAAAATATTTGGGGCATTTTTTTCATTTTAAGGAATGATAGAAATACTTATTATTTTCCTTCTCTTTATTTGTAATAAAGATGTATGCATAAAATAATACAAATCAAATGATTTATCTTGTATATTCCCTGTAAGTTAACTTAAGTCTATGTTTGGACTTCATTTTTGCTCTAAGGAAACTAGAACCTCTTGACTATAATGTAACTTTTTGTCACAGTGAATATAGCATGTTATATTTTAGTTAGGCTATTCATGGATCAAATCATTAAAAAATGTATATTCTTATATATTAGGGTATCTGGAGGCAGGCAGACCAGGATTTTTTTCAGTTACTCAATGACACTGACTTGCTCCAATCTTCCCCAGAATGTTGGTTTTGATTCAGAGGCATCGATTTCTTCTGCCTTAGGATGCTTAAGCTCCAGGCATCATATGGCAAACAATCACATATCCATCTCTAGATCATTGCTGGTAAATATTGGCTCAGATGAATTATGATCTATTCTCAAGCTATTCACATTACAGCTCAATCCAAACTGGGTTTCTGTTAAAAAATAATAATGGAAAGGGCATAGGGTACTCAATTATTATGTAACTGTTATGCAATAATATTCTGTATGTCTGAAACTCGTTTTTTATTCTGTGAATTATTTTATTATAGTAAAAATTTTTGAAAGTCCCAGAATCAATAATCTACTGACCTTAAAAATATAGATACAATTTGTTGTTTCTATTAGTCAAAGATTTTTCATGATTTGTGTAAAGTAACTTATTTTTCCCACTAAAAGTTACAATACAAACAGAAGTGGGCATGATAAGATAAACAGTCTTCTGAGAAAGTGAATAAAGACCTCGGTTATTCATCATTCAAATGTTTAAGGACATTATCAAAGAGCCTGGATTTCTTCAATCATCTCTCCCACCATTTACATGACATAGACTTTGATTTTCAGGCATGATTTTTTTTTTCAGTTTTATCCACTGATATATTCCAAGAATTTAGATAGCTAAAGCAATTTTTTTGTATCATGGACACTCACTAAATATTATAGAATAAATGAATTGCTGTCCAAATTCTCCCATTTTTTTTTCAGTTATTATAATTAATGGACCCCATTCATCGCTGGAGAGGAGCCATCTCAATTATTTTACATTATCTATGACATAATGTTTTCTACTTAGTATTTATTGGTAAATATTTTTAAAAAATGTTTATAATAAATTTTATTTGCCCAATATTTTTCATAATAGTGAAATATCATTTTTCATAATATTTTTCATATCAGCTTCTATGATAAATGTGGTCTTGACAATGCTTGAATAAAAAGTGTTATGAATAGGGGTTGGCTGATTTCTCCAAATTTAATACTCTCAAAATTATTTGTAATTTTTGGCATGATAATGCATTAATAATTGAGTAATTCCTTCTGATGTCTTCAACATCATTAGTTCATTTTCAATGTATGTTTTACTATTTAATACACACCACATGGAATACAATCTTTACTCTCCTTACATATTTATTTTTATTCTAAGTAATGATGAACTTATGATATCACATCTAGATAAAAATGGCTTAATGATTCCTTTGACTATATTCTACTTCACCCCTTGTTGGTATTAATAGAAGAGCCATGTGTTCAGGCAGAGGTAAAATTTCCCTTAAAATTTACAAAATGCTGCTCTCAAGATGTTATTATTGTCTAATATCTGGTAGAGACAGATGCAAAAGATAGTGGATTAAGAAGGTAAAACATCAAACTTTTGATGTTTTATTTTCCCAAAGAAAGCTTCAGAATGCATAAAACTACAAAAGAAGCAGAAACATCACAGGACATCTGCTTTCTTGTTTCTTGTTAAAACCGGTGCTCAGATGTAAAATATAAATATGTCAAATACTGTTATAATTTCTAAATACACTACACAACAACATATTGTGAATACACGATTTCATTATCTTGCTTATTTTCTGTATGCCTTACAATTGCTTATTTTATTATACATTATCATTTCCAGAAGAGTTTTTTTTTTTATTTTAAACCAGAAAACAACTTTGTTGTTCTATGATTATTAGCTAGAATAGATCAAACTTTGTCAGTGTACTCTGTGGAATGAGAAAGCAGAAGAGGTAATTTTACCGTGTACTAAAGAGGAACGTGTTGGTGAGGCAGCCACATGCAATGACAAGAGACAGGTTTTGGGATTATATAGTCCTCCATTCTAGTTGCCAAAAGACTGGCAAATAACCTGGGGTATTCTTGCATACTTATCTGAGAAAATAACATAATAATAGAATTTTTTGAAAATAGAGAATTTATTTGAAGTGCCTGATGTGTCATTTAACTATGATAATTTAAATATTATGAGTCTCAAGACTGGAAGTTGTATTTATACATTCCAAGCTGACCAATGTCCAGTCTTACTGCAGAGAACAGTGCAAACAATTTTTACAAGGCCTTAAAGTTTGAAAAGATAGAGGGAAGCTGTGGTGATTCCAAAGATGCTTTATCACGTTGATTAAATATTTATTTACTCATATTTATTCAATTATTTATCCTTTCATTCATTCAATTATTCAACCAAAATACTTCTTTGGTAAAGCCTCTCTAGCTATTCACCAAAACTTTCTTTCTTTTCTCCTTGGGTACACAACTAGAGTTGCTTTCAGAACCTTCCTTACAATTTGTTGTGCCCCTATGACTTATTTATAGCCAATGAGATGTTAAGAGATGTAAAGTGCAATATTTCAGGCTTGTCTATACAAAACCACTTCATAATCTCCTTGATATCTTCCCTCTTCTGTTGGCTGGATGTCAATGCTAAGACACATAGGGAATATGGCATTTTCTTAATCATCCAGGTGCTAAGAGACTATGAGTTACAGCAAACTCCCACCATCGATTATATTTCACATAACTTAAAAAAAACCTGATTAAAAAAAATCCATCATACTTTGAAGTTTTTACAAGAATTCCTTTAAAAAATTCTACCTCTAAGTCCTAAATAATTTGCATTCTTGGCCCAGTGGTAGATAAAACACAGTCTTTGTGAATAGGTCAGACTTTATTGAGAAAGCCAAAAATACAATAAGGCACAAGTAATATATATTGTCATAAAATAGAGATCAAATATATTCATAGAATACCATGGTCTGACAAAGGAGAGATGTTTAACTCCTTAACCAAGGAAGAGGAAAATGGAGGCAATTTTTAAAGGCTCACAACAAAGGCTGTTATTGACATTAATTTTAAAGAACTAGTTGAAGCAAGGAGGGAAGGAAAGAGGTAGTCTCAGAGAAAACATAATGGAAAATGGTAGAGGCATCTATCTACACCCCTATCTGATTATCTATCTGTTTATCTGTCTATCTATCTATCTATCTATCTATCTATCTATCTATCTATCTATCATCTATACATTTTATCTTGCACAGCATGATATGAATATTAATGAGTAATTGTTTGGCTTTTCAATATTGCTTGTCTTCCTGTATCCTGAAGAGAAATGGGAGGGGCCTCTGGGAGTCTAGCTACTGTTTTGGGATGAATGTGCTGCTTGCTTTATTACCCTTTCTTATCATCTGCAGATAGTTTTAATTCACCCCCGTCTCATGTCCATATGGAAGTAAAATTTTCCTAGTAACAAACACAATATTTTGAATTCCAATAATTCCCAATCCTCAACCAGATATTGTCTAGCTTTCAAGGAGGAAATGAGCACATGTTCTTGAGTGAGAAATTTCGAGCTCAAGCTATTTCCCTGCCACTTATGATCTGTGTGTTTTTTTTAATTTTTTGAAAAATATTTCGCCTGCACCCACAGCATATCAAATTTCCTGGTCCAGGGACAGAATCCAAGCCACAGCTGGGACCTATGCCTCAGCTGGGAACTCCTTAGCTCTCTGATTTTTCTTTTTTCTTTTTCTTTTTGCTTTTAGGGTCACATCAGCAGTGTATGAAATTTCCCAGGCTAGTGGTTGAATCAGAGCTACAGCTGCTTGCCTACACCATAGCCACAATAATGTGGGGGCCAATATGTGTCTGCAACCTACACTACACCATGAGGCAACGCCAGATCCTTGACCCACTGAGCAAGGCCAGGTATCCAACCTGCATCCTCATGGATACGCGTTGGATTTGTTTCCACTATGTCACAACGGGAACGCCTAGCTGTGCGATTTTAAAGAAAATCTCATGCTCACTTGTCTAATTTTTTTCTTCATAAGAAAATAGGCTCCATGTATTCTCATCTCTAACTTCTTCCACATTATAAATTCTTGGCATGTGGATTGCATTCTTCTCTGGAATCCTTGTATGACTCTTTCTATTATTCTTCTCTCTCAAGCAAACCATTATTCTGGCTGTCTAAGTGACCTTACCCACACTTCTCTGCATCAGTTACAAACTCCTACTTCTTCTAAAAGCACTTCTTGCAAAGTACTTTTCCTAGCTAGTCCAATACTCCATATATGAACCTTCTATTCCAAAAACATAAACTGTCAGGCTGAGTTTTAACTGCCAAATTTGATGTGGGAAAAGAAGAGCTTTCTCTTTTTTGTATTTCTCAAGTGATTCTACAGTTTGTAAGCTGTGTGTCTGTGTTGGTGTTTGGGGTGGGTCTGAAATACAAATCTCTACCTATGAAATTTTTACAAATGCCATTATCATTGTATAAATCCATTATGCTCAACAATTCCGTTTTAAAATATGTACAGACTCCTCATATTTGAAAAGCACTTTAAAGCACTTCAGTGTTGTTAAATGGTTTATTTTTCTCACCACTAAACATTTTAAATTAAAAATATGTCACATAACGCTTTAACAATATAGAGTATTTGAATTCTGCTTATAGAGTTTCCTGTTTTGAGTCAAGCCCCCACGTAGAAAAAACAGATACAGTTATGGTTAATTCCTTATCATTCATCTTATTTTACGCAATTTCACATTCTAATATCAACCCTCTATTTCTCTTGATGGCTCTACTACAATACATATTAAATCAATGAATGATTACATGCCTGAGTGGTATAAATGATGTACTCTACCTAATTCAAAATCTAATAACCAAAAGTAGTTTCCATGTGAATTTTTTAACAGATAGATTTAGACATAACATAGCATTGTGTTCAGTATTCACTGGGGAATAAATGAGCTTCTGAATCAGCTTTGCTGATTCAGCTTTGCTGAATCCTGGTAATGTCTCTATTTTTATATTCTTAAAGTATTGAATGAGGGAAATTATTATTTGTGGTAAGAACTTAATTGATAGGATAAATTGGACAATTGAGAAAATTAAGTGGATAATTCAGTTGTAAAGCATTATTTGGTATAGTCTTGGCTGCTTTTTAAATTTATCAATTCACAGCATAATGAAGCATAATGTTTCAGCTTTTTGTCCCATACAAATATCAACTATATCAAAATGTGGTTATATATTTGACATAGGTATTTGGAGCTGCTGGTAATTTTACTAAATATTTTCATACCAAGCTTATTCATGGGAGGTAATATTAATTATTATTATGTACTTAATCACAACAACATTAAGAACATATAGTGCTTACTCTGTGTCAGGTACTACTTTAATAATTTTACACTGGTTTATTTAATCCACCTAAACCCCTATGAGTTAGAAATAGTATTTGCAGTATATTATAGAGAAACGGAGGTATAAAATGGGTTAAACTATCTTTCCCAATTTTACACAGCCAGAAGAATTAAAACATGTTTCATTGTTCAGAACACAGATAGAGTAGGAGAGCAAGGAAGAGTCACAAAAGGAGAAAAGGCAAAAAATCATCTCTGGCATCTGCTTGAGAAACTAAATATACTAAAGTATATATGAAATCTTCAGAGTATTTAAAAACAGAAAGTAGGTATTGCAGGAAAAGGTGGAATGCCTTACAGATAGAAGGTGAAGAACAGGGATTGGTCCTAAAATTAAGTTCCTTTAGGTGATAGGACAAAGGGAGATTTTCTGTGTGTTCTATATGAGAAGAGAATGAGACCGAGGTTTCAAGTAACACCTCAGGACCTAACTAAGCCCAAGAAAGGAAAGGCTGCAGAGTATCTGTCTCTATGAAGATAGATCCAACCCATTCTCTATGACTAATGATACGGAAGCAATGATGAGGTCCATAATTGAAGTGCCATGGGAAGAAGGAAATTGACATCTCACTGATAAATATTTGGTTATGGGAGACAGAAAACATAGAAAAGTGTCACAAATATTCATTGGAAGTTGGATGCCAACAATCGCTAAGATTACATTTTTTTTTTTTTTTTTGCCAAGTCTAGGTAAGAATTCATAGGAGGTTTGGGACTGATATATATTTGTGTGTCTGTGTGTGTGTATAAATGATATTGAAAGGGTAGTAATATTATTTTGGATTTAATATGTCTTGTTAGGGCATTTGTTGCCATTTCAATGACTGTAATGAAAATAATTTAACTTAATAATTTGATTTAATAATTTAAATTGTCAGCATAATTGCTTAGTCAGATAATTAAGCTAAATTTTGAAATAACTTTCTTAAAGGAGGTGAGCATTATACCTGACACAAACTCAGTCTACGTTGAGTATTTTTATGAATGTAACTATTCCAGGTATCAATGTAATGTCTCTCAGTCACAAACTTATATTTCTATGACCTCTACTATAATACTTGGTTAGGATATTGAAGATATTTTTTTTCTATTTTGTAATCAAGTTATGCATAATGTTCTATAAATGTGAATTCCTAGAAGGAAATTAAATAGCTGAAGGAAGAAAGTATTATTCTTTTCTCTTGGTTTACTGTTTTTTTTTTTTTCCAATTTGCTATTAGCTCCTTTCATAAATACTCATTTTTTTTTTCAACCTGGCAATGGCGATTAGTTCCAGAATTAGCAGTTTAATCCATTTTGCATTTTTTTCTAACAATAGCTAAACTAACACCACCGTGTCATTAAGGATAACAGCACAATAAAACAAGTATTCTTTCCCAGAGTTCTGCATCTCATTTCTGTAGAGCTCTCCTTGAAGCTCAGAGCAACCTGCTGCCAAGCAGTATTCCCCTCTCAGAGATCTGAGTTTTTCCACTGGACCACTTTTCCATTCTTTTCTGTTTTAAATTTCCAACCATTTTCTTTGATGATTCTGTGAGTGTTAGTAACTTCCTGGAATTTCTATGTCTGTGAAATCTTGGTGTTCACCAATTCTTCAAATCATAGTCAATATTTATTTATATAACAATATCTCTGATTTTGTTCTCTTGATTGGACCCTGACTAATCCAGAATTTGGCCTACACTATGAAACTATCTCAAGGACTGGATCTGAAGACTGGTCATGTTCTTGGTTTTCCCTCACTGGTGACCTTCTTTAAAATGGAAAATCGAATATGGATAATCCATGGCCTGTAGTGATAATGTAGTCAGCTTTCAAGACCGCCCTCAATAATCAACCCCTCATGGTATCCATGTCTTTGTGTAATCACTCCTGTTTTGAATCAGGACTTGCCCTGTGGTCAATAGAATGTGATGGAAACAGCAATTTATTTCTTATGAGTCTAGGTCATAATAGGCATTGGAGATTCTGTGTTTGAGTTATAAAATGCTCCCTTTGAGGGGAAGCTAGGTTCCATGCCTTGAGTATACTTAAGCACCCCTACAAAGAGGTCTATGTGGAGAGAAACCAAAACATTTGCCAAATGTTATTTCCAACTGATCATGTATGTCAAGCTGCTCCTAGCTCAGTCAAACCTTCAGATGAATGAAGTTACATGATTGCCAAGGAATTAATGAAACTTTGTATGACCTGTGCAGCCAAGTTCTTCTCAAAATATTGTCAACATAAACTATGAGAGATAATAAATGATTATTATTGTATTGAATCCACTCCATTTCAGAGTCATATGTCAGGCAGCAGTAAGATAAATAATACAAGTAGTTTTACCATTAATGAAAATATCATCTATAGTTAAATATGATGAAGGGTTCTTTGAAGAAACAGCCACAGGAGAACGTTTGGGGAAAAATGAAAACACACGGATCATCCTATGAGAATGTTTCTCTTGAGGGCATTAGCTTACAAAAGAATCGGAAAAGCTCAAGTGGTTTAACTCTACCTAAACTGTTATCAAAAAACAAGAAAACATTTAAATCAACCTTAAAATAAGCTCCCATTTTATCTTGTAGTATCAGGGTCAATAGTTCTTAAAATAGCACTGACATTTCACTTATTTTAGTTGCAGGATTACTACATAAATTGAAGTAATACACTCTTCAAATCTTTTATGTCAATACCAGGGAGGGATTGGGAAGAAAGTGGGGCCACATAGCTTCATTTTGGGACATACGGGGAGTTCAAATGAAGCTCAGGATTTTGAATTTCATCCTACTAGTTGAAGGATTCAACCCTGCCATGTGAGGAAACCAGATTACCCTTAGGAACATCCAATAACCTTAACTGGAGTTGACTGGAAAGAGACGCCTACTCTCCTCAAGGTTCATTGTAATTATTATCCAATATCGCTAAACCTATAATTACAATGAGATCAACGCATGATCCAGTGAGAGAAGTACAAATTGCTTATACACCTATACAAGGGTAGTATTTTGCTAATTTATGTGTGCATAAACTGGGATAACCTGTGTGGGAATTAATACCAATGCTTTTGAAAGAAGTAGAAGAGAATATAACATGGGTCAGCCAAAACTTGTGGATTTAGAATTTAATGTGTTAGCTCATATAATGGCAAGTAGCTCTAACAATTTACTTGGTTGATAGACAAAATCTTGTGTTCAACAGTGACATATGTTTAATAAGGTTGAGATGCTAGAACTTCTGCCATAACAGAGAAACAGAAATCCAAAAGCTCAGAGAGATAGAAGTATTGAAGTGGTTTTAACATTTTTTACCCACAATTCTCCTACTCCAAAACAATATGGTCTGAGAGATTTTGAGTCTCAGTCTTTTCAATAATACATTGAGATCACATTAATGAAGAATAATATGAGCTTTGAAGTCACTGTCCTCTGACAATGGGAGATGGTTTTGCTGATTTCAGCAGAAGATGATGGGTTCCTAGAGTAATAGACACAATACAAAAGCAATGAATAGCCAAACACAGCAGAGGCACATTTACTTAATGAGAAAGAGAAACAAAGTGGAATTAGAGTGTTTTGCCTATAGACATCTCAGGTAATGGGTAAATGGGAACAGTGTCATCAACAATGAAATAAATGGTCAATCAAGAACATTTTTACCTAATCTATACAGCAGAAAATACCAATACTGGTCTTTGGAAACATGTCTGGAGCATTCGTAATGGACAGTCATAACCTCTTAAATGAACTAATTCATAGACCAAGAAGAGCTCACTCAGAAAAGTAGAAACTGTAGACCCTTAAAGAATGACTCTTCAACTCTGCTAGAAACATATCTTCACTGCTTCTACAAAGGAATAGGCAGCAATTTATTAGAGTGTTTTTGACTGGGCAGAAGAAAATGCCAAGATATTTCAGGCAATTTAGACAGTCTCTGAATAAAGACTAATTTTTTGAGGACCCAAATGTCAATGTCACTGTGTTCTGCTATTCAAATTTTCAAATTTGGAGGTATTGGTGGTCAGACGATAAATGGACTTTTTCGGTTTTTAAATGTCACACTTGCAGCATATGGAAGTTCCTGAACTAGTGGTCAAATTGGAGATATGGATGCTGGCCCATGCCACAGCCACAGCAACACCAAATACTTAAGCCACTGAGTGAGGTCAAGGATTAAATCTGCTTCCTCATGGATACTAGTCAGGTTTGTAACCCACTGAGCCACAGTGGGAACTCCTAATTTTTTTTTTTAATTGCAAATAAATTATTTTAAAAACTATCAATTATTTATTCAACAGTAGGCTGCTAATGTCTAATATTGAACTGCATAGTCCTGTTTTAAGCAAATATCTCATAAATAAATTAAAAACATACAAAATTTACCACAGCAAACATCACAAATTGGCTCTTTTATTTTTTTAATTTTATTTTTCAAGTTTTTAAAAAATCACTTTTGTTAAAATATAGTTTATTTACAATGCAATGTTAGTTTCAGGTGTCTAGCAAAGTGATTCAGTTATACATATTTTTTGTCAGATTATTTTTTCCTTATAGATTATTAAAAATATCAAGTATAGTTCCTTATACTTGATAAAATAGATAGACAGTAAGTCCTTGCTGGCTATCTATTTTATATATAGTAGTTCAAATATGTTAATCCCAAACTCCTAATTTATTCACCCCTCCTTTCCTCTTTGGTAACCATTAGTTTGTGAGTCTATCTTTGTTTTGTAAATAAGTTCATTTGTATCATTTTTTTAGATTCTTCATATAAATGTATATGTTAAGCAGTATTTACAATAGCTTAAACATGGAAGTAACCTAAATGTCCATTGAAAGATGAATAAGTAAAGAAGATGTGGTACATATATACAATGGAATATTACTCAACCATAGAAAGAACGAAACAATGCCATTTGAAGCAACTTGGACCAAGAGATTTTCATACCAAGAGAAGTAAACCAGTGAAAGGCAAATATGATATCATTTATATTTGGAATCTAAAAAAATTGATAAATATGAACTTATATACAAAACAGAAACAGACCCAAAGGCATAGAAAACAAATTTATGTTTACCAAAGGGGAAAATTCAGGATTAATGTATACACACTACTGGATGTCATTTTTTTTTTTGCTACTGCTTTTTAGGGCTCTACCCATCACATATGGAAGTTCCCAGGCTATGGGTCTAATTGGAGCTATAGCTACCAGCCTATGCCACAGCCACAACAATGTGGGATTCAAGCCACATCTGCAACCTACACCACAGCTCATGGCAATTCTGGATCCCCTACACTCTGAGTGAGTCCAGGGATCAAACTTGCATCCTCATAGATATTAGTCAGATTCATTTCCACTGGGCCATGATAGGAACTCCCAGGCTGTCATTTTTAAGTGCACAATTTCTTTTGGTGGAAAGAGTTTTAGCAAGAGACTAGGGATAGTTGCATTTTCATAGCTAAGAGTTAAATAAAAATAGCTATTTAAAAATAATAAGAAATGTGTTTTCTGTGACTAAAAGAAGGAAACTACAAGGTACTTGGTGGTATACTCTTGAGTCAGGGTCAGCTAATCATGGGGTCTCTCAGATGCCTGCCAAGAGCAGCACATTTGACTTTCTAAAGTAATTGCAAGCATTAATAAAATAATTTTAATGCAAATAATACATCTGATTTTAGAAATTTATATATTGATATAAAATGAGGTGAAGAATATTTTTCTAAATAGCATAGTTTCTGCTTTATCAAAAGCACCTGTTATTATTGTTACAAGCTCACATTCCATAGACTAAACCAACATTTACCACTGAAACTTCAGCTGGGAAGTAGTTTCATGGAGTCTATAATTGAACACATAAGCCAGTCATTTTTGAAATGCTTCAACCCATTGAGAATCATAGTTTTAACTAGTTTAATATGTGGAAATTAGCATTCTATTATGATGGGCTCAGTTATAAACTTATGCGGGTATGAATTCTTGGAAATGGTATAAAAAACCTTCATAATCTGGATGAAGTGACTGTGAGTTTCCTACAATAGCCTTTTAATTGCCTTGAAATATAATCCACTTTCAAAAATTTAATATTAGTGTGAAGAGATGACAATCAAATAATAAATATATTATTGAGAAGATTCTATTAAGATAATAACATATAATTACACTCCCCCAAACCAAACTTGCCTGTTTGTTTTTTAATTTTATGGTGAATATTTGTAACTCTATTAGATTCACAGGAAATTCCATATAAATATGTACTATTTTTGTTATTATGCTATATATACATATATATCATGAGGGTGCACCAAAACAAAATTGAGTCATGCCTTTAATTCTTGAAAGCCTATCAGAATACGGAAATACAGGTAAAACTATGTATTAAATGACAAGTGACCTAAAAGCACCAAAGCTACAGAAATTTAGAGTAATGGGAGAGAATAATATTTACAGTTCAAATGGTAATTATGTGTCGCAAACCATGCAAAGTGTCTGTATACATATATATTACATATGAGTTCATACATAAAATTTTAAATTCTTAAAATATGAAGTACATTTGCTTTATGTATCAAAAATTCAAGTTCAGAAATATTAATTTAGATTAATGGGAATTAGAGACAAATTTTTCCCCAAAAATGTATGTTTCTTAATCAGAAAGCAAATAAATTACACCTTTCCTTTCTTAGAAATATTTTACAGCTTTCCAGACTTTGACCTATTAAATGTCTCTATGCTAAACATTAAGGAAAACTCTTCAAAGAGAATTAGTCTAGGGTAAAATCTTCAGAGTATTTACTTTCTCTGGCAGTTTCCACCCCACTTCAGGTTAGGTACAATGCCACCTTGAGCATGGGAAATATTCACGTGTATGATATAATTTGTAGATCCTTAAATGCTACTCTTCCTTACCCCTTTCACATATATTCTGAATTATTCTCCTCTATAATGCTTGGCAGTATATTTTATTTTGTTAGTTTCAGGAAAGGAAAAAAATCATTCAATTTAAATTTTATTTGGGACACACTGTAAGACAGACTATAAATGCCTAAGAACAGAAGCCATGTGAGATAGAGGTAGGCATGGAGATTGTTAGCCCTGAACTGCAACCTGGAATATATGGAGACACAAAGTTATCCCAAATATGAATGAATGATAGTGGCAGGGCTTGTGGAGGCTAAAATTCATGTAGAAAATTATAGGGTTTAATAGTCATGATTGGAGTTCAGAATCATGTCCCTGCAGTAAAGCAGAACTGCACTAGTTGAACGCCTGCTAATTGAGATTAGTTTTGGATTTGTGTTCATCTTAATTTTTTCAACTATAAATCCTAAGTATCATTTTTCTTATCATTAAAATAGACAGGGAGCAGAAAATTTATGATTCATATATCCCACCTGAGAAAAATTTGGTTTAATTCTATTTAATCACCAAAAATAAAGAAAAAACATGCCTGAACTTTGTAATGCATTTACTGCAGAAAAGGGAAATGTAATATTCTAAATTCTCAGAAGATAATCATGTCAATATGTGGTTAGATATTATAAAAAATAAGTGGCAATTACTATTGTTTCCAAAATTAATGATCAATTTAATTCAAATTAAATATTTTATTAAGATTTGAAGTAAAAATTTACTCTTTTAAAAAATAAAGTTTTATAAATTCTTCGTATCATTTTTATTAGATTCCACATATAAGTGAAATCATATGATAATGATATTTGTTTTTCTTTGTCTGACTTACCTCACTTAGTATGGTAATCTCTAGGTTCATCCATGTTGTGGCAGCTGGCATTATTTTGTTCTTTTTTATGGCTGAGTTATATTTCATTGTACATATCTACCACATCTTATTTACTTATTTATAAAACAGACACACATTCACAGATTTTGAAGTCAAACTTAAGGTTACCAAAGGGGAAACCATGGAGGGAGAAGAATGAATTGGGAGGATAGATCAGATAACTAACAAGAACCTACTGCATAGCCCAGAAAGTCCTACTCTATGTTTTATAATAACCTACATGGAAAAAGAACAAATATATGTATAACTAATTTGCTTTGCTGTAAACCTGAAGCTAATACAATATGGTAAATCAAATATACCCTCACTTTTTTAAATATAATAAATTTAAAAGAATTTTAAGATAGCCTTTAGTAAAATAAATGCTTACATTAGATTTTATGTATGTTGGTTTATTCAGTTTTTAATGTTAATAATAACATTAAACATTTAATGACTTAATAAGAGGTTGTTACAGTGAGGCAGTATTGCATAGTTACTTAGAGTATGAATTCTGGAATAGATGCCTGGATCCAAATCTTATCTCCATCATTTAGTGTAGGTGGGATTAAGAATACTTATAACATTTTGGGACATAGTTTCTACATGTACTACATGGGGAAAATAAATTTATCTCTGTCTTAAAATTTGGGGCAATACAGTAAAAAACTAAGACTAAACTATGATTACCTAAATATTACTCGTACATGATAAGATCAACTTTTAAATATAGTGAAATTTAAGTTCTCTTAGTCTACTTTATTTTGAAATTATTATACTTTCTTATACTTTCCACTTAAAATGATAGACTAAAATCATTCAGTTATTTCAATAATAGGCAAATTGGTTAATATTCTGAACAAATTTTCTTAGAAGAACTTGAATTAGTATAAATTTCTAAACTATGCACACGAAATGAGCATTATAATTTTAAATTAACCTTATTTTTTAGCATTACCATGGCTTAATGAATTTATTAAAGAAAAGATGAAGTGTTACTTTTTTTAAGCAAATTCAGGTTACTTAACTGGATCAAGGTTACCACAAACCATGTTTTTGGTCATGATATGAGAGCTAAAGCTAAAGAATTATTATATGTTTTATGTCATGTCTAAGACACCCATAACAAGCCATTTTTTTAAAATTTTTATGCCAATATGGTGTTTTGGACTGAATTGTGTTCTCCCAAAATTCATATGTGGAAACCCTTGCTAACAGTGACTAAATTTGGAGAAAGGACCTATAAGGAGGTAATAAGGGTTCAAGAGATCATAAAGATTGGGTCCCGTAGGATAGGATTAGTGTCATTTTAAGAATAAATATCAGTACCTGCCTCTCCCACTCTCTCTCTCTCATTCATGAACCAAAAATAAGGCCGCAGAAGTTGGTGAGTGCCACAAGCCAAGAACAGGGGCTTCAGCAGGAAACAGTCATGTTAGCACCCTGGTCTCAGACTTCAAGCCTCCAAAACTGTAAGAAAATAAGAATCTATGGCTTAGATACCAGTCTGTGGTATTATGTTATGGCACCCTAGGCAGATAAAACATATAAAATACTTTTTATTTCTTAAAAAAATTTTAACCAATGACATTGTCTAATTAGGGTACATAAACTTATTTAACCTCAATTCGGGATCCTTACCAACTGACTAGGTCAAATCAAACTATGTACTGCTTCATTCTATCCTGAAATATTTTCATAATTTACCATCACATAGGCCCACAGTCCTTGTGGTTATTTAGCAAACATATGAGTGCATTTGGCTAATCTCTTGATTTGACTGTCTCTGAGAGTATGCTTCTGGTTGCTTTTTTTTTTTTTTTGGTCTTTTTGCCTTTTCTTGGGCCTCTCCCGCGGCATATGGAGGTTCCCAGGCTAGGGGTTGAATTGGAGCTGTAGCCACCGGCCTACGCCAGAGCCACAGCAACGCGGGATCTGAGCCACGTCTGCCACCCACACCACAGCTCATGGCAATGCCGGATCCTTAACCCACTGAGCAAGCCCAGGGAGTGAACCCGCAACCTCATGGTTCTTAGTCGGATTTGTTAACCACTGCGCCACGACTTGAACTCCCTGATTGCATTCTTAAAAATAGCATGTTGAGCATGCTAGTAAATTTACCCAATATGTGTTTTTATAACTAGGATCAGAAATCCACATGGAGAGATTAGATAAACAAAAAGATGAAAAACACATTAATGGCAAAAAGAGCACATAAGGAAATAAAAAAATGAAATAGAAGAAATAAAATATTTTTTGGACAAATTAAGGTTAAGAATTTTCACTTGTAGCACAATTAACTTGGTGAGGGACAAACATAAAAAATCATCCCCAGAGACAAGAATATAGAGATAAACATGATGCTACTTAGTAGATATGAGAAATAATGAATTAAACTTGGGGATTTTAAATGGTTTAACTCTAATTAGCGCTTTAGCTTCTGTTAAATATATAGATAGTCACAAGGGACCATCACTTTCACACAAGGACCAAAAGCTACAAAATTTTAGATTTAAAATCCATTTGATAATTATGAATAGAAATAACTCTAAATTAAGGAAGTTTAATAAAATAATGAGCCATTCATAGAGAGAAGAGACTGCTATCTTCCCTGTTAGAATAGTAATAGTAGGAATTATCTGACATAAACAGGGTAAGGAATCTAGGATGACTTGTACCATGCTGTTAACAATTGTACATTGCTTAGCGTAAGGGATTTAATCAAAAGAAGTCCCACCCACAACCCCACCTGCCAATGTTTTCCCATGTCCCACCTGTTGTTTCTGGTGGTTACGTGAGTACATACAATCTTTAAAACTCATTCAAGTGAATATTTATGATCTGGCAATTTAGATTTAAATTAAATTTTCATAAAAATTAAAACATTAATGTTTTGGAGGCTTCATTGGGAGGAAATATTTCATAAGAATAAGTGAAAAGATAAAAAAATGAGAGAAAAATCCAAGAGGTATAATATACAAATAATGTAAGAGTAGATCTGGAAAGCATAACCAGAATATGTGAAATGAGGATTATGTAGAGAACAATAAAGAAGTATAAGGGGTAAGCTTTTCATTATTCTGAAGAACAACATACCTCCTCAGATTTTAAATATTTATGCTTGTTGAATGCATACATAGATGCATACAGAAATTGAAGACATAAACCTAGATGTGATCTTGCTGATGACACAAATACCATTATCAGATAAACTGCAATGTTAATGTTCTATTAGAAAAAATATACGTAACAGTGATAAAAAAGTAGATAAATTTTCATTTGTAGCTTTATATATATATTTTTTTGTTCTTGTTCTGGCCATACTTGAAGCATATGGAAGCTCCTGGGTCAAGGGTTGAATCAGAGCTGCAACTGCTAGCCTATGCAACAGCCATTACAACACCAGATGACCTAAGCTGCAGCAGGGATCAAACCTACTTCCTCAGGGAGACAATGATGGGTCCTTAACCAAGTGAGCCACAGTGAGAATCCTATAGCTTTACTTTCTTGATGTCAGGGAGATAATAATGAGAGACACTGGAAGAAAATGACTATAAAATATATTTCCACCATGCCACACTTTATGCCACTGTGATAAATGTATCTAATGAGTTATATAAAAACATAAAGTAAACCAAACAAACTGAGTTTTTGAGTCAATCTGGACTGCGCGTATCTTGTGTAGTGAAAAGTAATTCAGATCATAAATCTTAAGACAGGGACTGTAAAGCATTTAAAAATATTTGAGTAATTGCATGTAAGTTTAATTTCAATAAAGTTTTCTAATTTTTAAAATTATGACTATATTTAAGAGTTCTAAAAAGTTATGCAGTTATGCTTAAAGTTAAATATATATATATAATTCTCAATTTAATACAATACTGTGGACAGAGATTGTACTATGGTTTATATAAAATCAAATTTTAACATTCTTTGGTTGAACAGTGATGAAATATTCAATATCATGTTAACAACATAAGAATTTGGAAGTGGGTGATAAAGAAGTAATAGCATTCTAAAGATGTTATCTAGTGGATGATTAGAGATTATGAAATACACAAGTAAAAAAGAAGGGCCATAAATTATTGGGTTATATAGAACTATAAAGGAAATTGAAAAAAAAATACTCGCCTGTGGGGATAGCACTAGATAATATTATGGATTTATGGATAATGTAGCAAGATATGACAGTGGTATTGGAATAGTGAAGAATAATATCTTTATATTTTAAATATGTACACAGTATTACTTGCGAGTTAAGTGTCACGATGGTAATTTAGTTGAAAAGGTGTTACATGGTACTTGAGTTTATATGGCTAAGTTGTGGGGGTGGGGGAGAAATTTAGAAAGTACAGTATATGTCATGAAATTTTTTAAAGAAAGAAATAAAATCTATGTGTGTATAAATTTTTCTAAAATGAGAAAAATGCATTCTTCAAAAACCATTATTAACGGTGTAGGCAGTGCATTTCCAAATACAATATAGTGACCTTTACTTGAAAAATAAAAAAGCTTTGGCAACGAAAAGATCATTCCACACCAATTCAGAAGAGAAAACAAACACAATTATATAGAGTAGACCTTAATAGATCACATGCATGTAAGTCAGTGAAGAAATGACTACAAATTAGAATAAAATCTCCCACAATTTATACATTAATTTAGAAAAGAGAATGATAATTTCTCTCATCTCCTGAGAAGACAAAGCCTGCACTTTCTGACAGTCCCCTATCCATCCCATGAGAGAAAACACTGAGTTAATTTTGGAGGTACTTGTTTACACATCTAAAGATTAGTTAGCCAGTGACTTTGGAAATATCTCTAAATAGTAGAAAATTGAGACTGATCTTAATCCCCTGAGAGATTTTTCTATTTGCTAATATTAGAACAAGGACTCAGATTCACTGTGTCTCCAAGGAAACACTTTGAGAAAAGACAAGGGAAGTGGTGACTTTGCCCTTTATAAACAAAAGCATTTTCATTTACCCTTACAATTACTCTTTTGTTACTTTTTATGGCATCATGACCATTTTCTAATGGTTTCTATTGTCATATTTACTGCTCCCTGGACATTATGTAGCTGTAGAAGTATCTAGTAAGTCCATAGAAAAATACAAAGCAATAAAACAAAAGTAATATGAATACAACACCAAAGCAGTTTTTAAAATGGGCAGAAGATCTGAATAAACATTGTTTTCCCGAAGAAGACATGCATGTGGGCAATAGGTACATGAAAAGATGCTCAACATCACTAATAATAAGAATGCAAATTAAAACCACAATGAAATCTCACCTCATGCATATTAGAATGATTATTACCAAAAAGACAGGAAATAACACATGTTGGTGATAAAGTAGATAAAAGGGAACACTTATGCATAGACGGTGGGAGTGAAAAATTACAGAATCATTATGGACAATTGCATGGAGTTTTCTTTAAAAAATACAAATAGAAAATACCATGTGATCCGAAATTTCCACTTCTGGGTATTTATCCCAAGAAAAAGACAATTTTAACTTGAAAAGATATATACACTCCATTTTTATTGTCACTTTATTCACAATAACCAAGATATGGGAAACAATCTAAGTGCTCATTGATGGATGAATGGATAAAGACATTGTGATGCAGACGTGTGTGTGTATACATATATATTTAACTAAAAAAGAATAAAATAATGCCATTTGCAACAACAAGGATGGGCATGGAGTCAAATAAATAAGCCAGAGAAAGATAAATACTGTATGATCTCACTTACATGTAGAATCTATAACAAATACAAGTAGTGACAAAAATTCATAGATACAGACAATTGATTATTTGTTTCCAAAGTAAGAGGTTGAAGTATGAGTGAAATGGGCGAAGAGGGTAAAAGAAAAAAAAACAAAAAAAAACAAAAAACGAAATTACGAATCTAACAGCAAAGCAACCTCAATTAGATTAATTCAGTAAATCCATTAGAGTATCACTTTTTTCAGTTTAGAGGATTTCGGCGTCTGGAAAACTTTTGGCTTCAAGTGATTTGTTGGAGTCACAGTCTGGTCTTCCTGAGATGCTGGTTTCATACGGAATCACAAGTTCATTTGGTTTATTCTTTCATTTTGATAGCATGTGTGATCAGCAGTTCCTGAATATGTTCTTCCTAGGAGGGTGACTCTTCCTCCTTCAGAAAACTTTTATGTAGGTAGAGTCCCTTGGTTGGTGTTAACGGTAAATTTCTTTCAATATGTCCATCCTGGCCCTCACAATTTTCTGTGTCCGAATTTTTAACAAAGAGAGAATCCCTTTTAAATAGCATACATGATGTAAAGAATTAAATTGAGCATGGCATATGTCTTAATGCCCAACTTCACAGTCTCCACAGCATAACTAAAAAAACAGGAAAATATTATAAACTTGCACAATGACTAATGTATTTCTGAATTGTAAACACAAAAAGAGACAGAGAGACAGGGAAATGAAGCTTATTTTCTCAGTTCTAAAATTTTAGCCCTGACTCAAGTACAAACACAGAAATATAAAACTCACCAATGAGGAGTTCCCATCATGGTTCCATGGTTAACGAACCGACTAGGAACAATGAGGTTGCTGGTTCGATCCCTGGCCTTGCTCAGTGGGTTAAAGCTCCAGCTTTGCCATGTGCTGTGGTGTAGGCCAGCAGCTATAGCTCTGACTCAACCCCTAGCCTGGGAACCTCCATATGCCAGAGGTGGGCCCCTAAAAATACAAAAAAAAAAAATTAAACTTTTGTAATTCTACATGGTGATGGATATGAGCTGGATTTATGGTGATCATTTTGAAATATATACAAACATCAAATCGTTACATTGTACATATGAAGCTAGTTTAATGTCATGTCAGTTATACCTAAAAGAAGAAGAATAAAAAGAAATTAACTTTAGGAATTCCCGCCATGGTTCAGTGGTTAATGAATCCGACTAGGAACCATGAGGTTGCAGGTTTGATCCCTGGGCTTGCTCAGTGGGTTAAGGATCCGGCATTGCCATGAGCTGTGGTGTAGGTCACCACTGCAGCTGGGATCCCTCATTGCTGTGTCTCTGGCATAAGCTGGTGGCTACAGCTCCAATTAGACCTCTAGCCTGGGAACCTCCATATGCCACAGGCGCGGCCCTAGAAGAGATTAAAAAAAAAAAAACAACAACACAAAACTTACCAATGAGTTAGTTTTATGAGTGAGTGAGTCCAGATATCCACTTTTTGGTGGACATGATATTCTTCATTAGTCTGAGATCAAAAGAGGCAAGTTTTCAGACAAAAATTGTAAAAAAACTTCTATTTCTTTTAGTACCGAAAATTTTAATAAATCACCAACTGATTTATAGAGATCACCAAATAACAGAACCTAGAGCCAAATTCTAATTGGGGATTGATTTATTAGATTTTAACAGACTAAAACTAAATGGGTGAGGTGGAAAATTAAAATTCGTAAAACAGAGAATTAGTAAAATTCTATTACTGCTATGGATTCACCTCTAGAAATCAAGAAAAGACAAGTAGTTTTTTTTGTTTGTTTGTTTTCCGCTTTTTAGGGCCACACCTGCAGCAACTGGAGATTCCCAGGCCAAGGGTCAAATCAGAGCTACAGCTGTTGGCCTATGCCACAGCCATAGCAGTGCAGGATCCAAGCCATGTCTGTGACATACGCCACAGCTCCTTACCTCACTGAGCAAGGCCAGGGATTGAACCCACAACATTATGGTTCCTAGTCAGATTCATTTCCACTGTGCCACGAGGGGGACACAAAGACAAGTAGTTTTGTACCACTCAGGAAATGCACTTCCCTGGTGACAAACAGTACCAGGCTCTGGTAGGTGGATCCATTAGGGATCCCAAAGGAAATTCTCTAAAATTGTTAAGAGATCATTTTCAGGAAAGGATAAAAATCATGAAAATTACCAAGTGCTAAATTTGTATTTTATTTGTGCGATGGGGATAAAACAGTAGATAATATAAGCTGTTCAAATCGTAAGTGAAAAAGCACAAGTTACATGAATTAAAGGAACTATGGAAATTAATTATAAATGTACTTATTGCCCTAAGATTTTTCATCCTTTGTACTTTGAATTCTTTTAAAACTTGTTTAATTTCTTCTAATTGTGTTCTCGACAGAGGCTGTTGTTGACAATAGGATAAAGATAGTTTATCCTCTTGATAAGCTATTTTATTGGCTCAGTATCTGTAATTAAACATGTACTGTGATTCCCCAGGGCCCAAAATGATTTTTCAGCTCAGAGTATATCCCAGATTGGATATAACTTTATATAACTCTCCTCTAACCCCCTTTATTAAAATAAAGGTACCTACTAACCAAAGCCTCATGTTCCAAAGTACTGAATATGGTAGCTTTTAATTTGCCCAGTAGAATTTTTCTTAGTAAATTTATAGCATCATTTACAGGCCTTTATCAGAGGCTCTGTCTACCATGTACTGGTACAAAGACCACGCTGGAAAAAGAACAAGCATAAGGTTAACCCATATTGATTGGTCATCAGATGGAACAGGAAAGAAATTTCAGTGGAAATTTCACAGTACAAGTATCTATCAGGAAAGAAAAAAACAAGTTTAACATGAGGAAAATTTACAGAAACATGTGGTTCAGCAGTTCCTAACTCCAAGACTTTCCCAAACTGTCAATTTTGAGCCCTTTTTTCAATTATTTCCTACTGAATGGCTCTTTCTCTGGGCTTTTCTGATTCCATTGTTCCTGAAACATCTACATCTACTTTCTATAATCCCTTTTTCAAAACGTGAGTTTTCTACCCTGGTAGGAAACTGTATTAAATTTCCTCTTCTTTTTTGTCCTTCACAGGTTGAACAGAGTAGGAGTTATTTCCATTAGCAATAAACATTGTTCATTGAAAAAAAAGTGGACAGGACCAGAAGAACATTTTGATCTGTTCCTGGATCCATTCCTATAAAGTATGAGGAAATTTCCAGAAACTGCTGATGAAAATTAATGAGGAACTCCCCTGATGGCTGAATACAGAGGTGCACTTCTCTCAGCTTATATTTTGCAGAAGGTCTTGAGGTAGAGTTTGCAGTTCTTTTTGGTAGGACTCATCTTTCAGCCCTGCCTTCATTTCCAGGAATAATGGATAATCAAACTTCTGTGGCGGCTGCATCTCCTGATGTGGTGATTAACCCCCTCCCTCATCAATAAATGAGCAAAGTCTTTTGTCAGAAGGAGTCAACACAGTAGGTGTGTGTGTATAAGTAGGTGTAATCTTGTATTGTGCATATGTAAGTGACAGCTCTCTGAAGAGGGTTTCCTCAGACTTATACAGCACCTCCTGGAGCATGGAAAGAAAACCTCAATTGGTCATATCAGTTGGGAGTAAGGCATATATACCTTAAGATTTCAGGTCATCAGGTGCCTGTGTTAGCTTCTTAATTGCGTCAGATTCATTGGTGATCCCAAATTAAAATATTGCTTTTTGGCAAGAAAAATGTAAAGTTATATGGAGTTGCCTCTCCCCCCATGGAGTATATGTAGTCTCTTCACTTTTGCTTATCTTCTTCCAAGTGAGTAGCACAGCCACTCTCCTTCCTGACATACTTATACAGGATTACTCTCTTTTGTGCAGATTCTTATTTATCCTCTGCTTAGAAAGTAGTATTATTTCTGCTTCTTTAGCTATTTGGTATATGAAAGGACTCTCTTAGATGGAATCTGAGCTAAGATCTGAGGTCCTCAGACAGAGGTGGTAATTCGTTAATGTTAAAACAATTAAACTCTCATCCTTCCCTGCAAGGAAACCTCCAAAATAAAGAAATTGTCCAGCTAAAAGATTTTTGCTTTCCCATTCCCAGGGTTCAGCCTCAGGCAGAGGGATATAGAGATGTAGGGGCCTGAAAGGCAGAAATATCAGAGAAAGGAATGGGGTTCCAGCTTTCAGAAAGGGAAGATTCTTTTAATCCTTGCACTTCCTTTTCCACAGTTATAACTATACAGTTTATAACTACATATATATATATATATATATATATATATATAAGCATTCCTAGCATAGTTAGAATTTATATATAGATATATAAAATCTTTGTGTATAACTATTCCTAGCAAGAAAGAGACATATTAGCCTTTAATATTAATGGTGATCCTGAGGAGACACAATTAATGTACATAATTACTATTAACCATCTGGATAGTAGTCCCTAAGAAGACAAAGCTGAAAGGTATATTTATGTATATATTTTAGGACTGCACCTGCAGCATATGGAAGTTCCCAGGCTAGGGGTCAAATTGGAGCTGCAGCTGCCAGCCTATGGCACCGCCACAGAAATGTGGGATCTGAGCCATGTCTATGACCTACACCACACCTCATGGCAACAACGGATCCTTAACCCACTGAGCGAGGCAAGAGATGGAACCCTCATCATCATGGATATTAGTCAGGTTTCTTACCACTGAGCCATGAGGGGAACTCTCTTTCTATAATTTATCATCTCATTGACTATTGAGTTGCCCCAAATCCTTCAGCTGGTCTACTATGTCCAGGAACTGTCAGACTACCATTTATACCAAAATATTGTTGAACAAATCAAACAGCTCTGCCAATAAAAAGACTCCTTCACTCCAATGTGGAAGAGGGAGAAGATACAATTTATTATTCAGTAATGTCAATGAAAAAATGCACAAACAAGAGTTGTGAGTTTTATAGGTTTTATTTGGAGCAAAATGAGGACAATAGCCCAGAAGAAAACCTCTCAGATATTCCTGAGGAACTGCTCCAGAAAAGTAGAGGTGAAAGTCAGTATTATATGTGATTTTAGTGAAGGGATATACATGTAGCCAAGTGCACATTTTGGCAAAGTGTTGCCGTTAGTCACAGGAAGGTTAGTGATGATCAAAGGAGCAGATATTTCTTTCTATTAATGATCTTAGTACTTATCTAGATATAAGAAGATACAAGGATTTGGGCTCATGAAATTATCTCCTGAAAATATAAAACTGTCTGAAGGTCTTTTCTGCCTATTTTATCCCGGAGTACAGAGTGGCTCATTTCTGATCTTCACCCTAAACTCCTTTCAGGGTGTGTTGAAGGTCAGTGATTTCAGTGGCTAGTTACCTAATTATTATAGTAAAAGATGGAAAGTAATAATTTTTATTTGGCAGTAGACATTAGCAGATTATATGTGTGTAAGGTAGCATGAAAGTGAATACAAAATTAGGACAAAATCTAACACAATTTATACAGCAAAGTGAAAGACAGAACACTAATTTCTCTTATCTCTTTAGGAGATAAAGGCTACACCATGCAACAGTTTCCTATCTCAGTAGAAAGAGCCCTGAGTTAACTCTGGAAGTATGTTTTTATATATAGAGAGGTTATTTATACCACAACATTGGAGATTTCTCTACTTTGTAAAAATCTGACACAAGGCTTAATCCTTAGGAATTTACCTATTTTCCAAAAGTTAGAGTAAGGATCCAGATTTACTATATATCTAAGACAGTATAAAAAAGAGAGAGAGGTGAAATGGTCTCTTTGCGTGCTCTTTTCTTTTTAAGGCCACACCAGGGGCATATGGGAATTCCCTGGCTAGGGGTCAAATTGGAGCTGCAGCTTCAGGCCTATGCTATGGCTGCAGCAATGCCAGATAGGAACTTCATCTTCTTACCTATGCCACAGCTTGTGGCAACATAGGATTCTTAACACACTGAGCTAGGCCGGGAATAAAACCTGCATCTTCAGGGACACTATGTCAGGTTCTTAACCCACTGAGCCACAACAGGAATTCCTGTTCTTTTTATATGGAAAAAAAATTCCATTTACCCTTACAGATTATATGCAAGATAAATTATATTAATTTAAAATAGCATGCTAGGATTCATTGTTTCTGGTAAAATAGAGAAGATATACATTTTACTCATTCTCTACTAAATATAGTTGAGGACTCTGGGCAGTAGGAGAAACTTTCTATGTTAGTTTTATATGGTTATATACATTTGAGAGATTTTCAAATATAGAAAATCTCTCAAATGGGAAGTAAGAAAGAAGAATGGCTAGTTTGTTTCAGAGAATTACAAAATCTTATATGGACCTTAAACTAAATGAAAGACCAAGTACCTAAAATTTTTAAGAACGTACCCCTCAAACAACCATACATACTCTCTATGTAGGCAGATGATACCTAACATAAAATTATTTTAAGATTTTTTTCTTCCCCAAATTATACTTATTTGATAAGTTTAACTAAGACAATAAAGCATCAATCTCTTCTCTTAATCAGGTAACAGTTTTTCTTTAATTTTTCCATTTTTATGAAATTAAAAATACCACTTCTTTGTAACTTATGCTTTCAAATCCTAAATCTTACAGAAGATTCTTCTTGCTTTAAAAATCATGTAAGCTTTGTGAGATGCTTCAGGGCTTTTGTTATTACTACAAAGCTAAAACAAAGTGCTTAAGAAGGCTATTGTGTAGAATGCTTGCCTGACCAAAAGTAACTTAATGCTTTTAAGAAGGTGATACATATCCTGGAGCCAGAAGCCAAAAAAAAAAAAAGATCCTTGTATCTTTTATTTCAAATATGTTAACAAATCTTATGATCCTTGAAAACATCATATTTTAATGTGTTCCTGTTTTTCTTCTTCTGGTAAACTTTATAAAATTTAGATTATGTCTTCCAAAACTCTCTGGATTTTCATAGACACTGGTAGCCTGCAAAAATATCTGACCCATTATCAGTAACAGTTACATTCAATCATCAAATAAAGCATCAAATAAAATATGCTATTAAATTAATTCTATGAATTAGAGTTCTGCAGAATATCTATTTACCTATCATCATCTATCTGTCTATCTATTTATTTACTTATAGCAGAGAGAGAGAGAGGGATGGATTTGAAGAACTTGCCTAAAGGGATGTGGAGTCTCAAGTCTGGTATTTGCAGGTAAGTCCTTAAACTGGAAATTTACATAAAATTTGATGCTGCAATCTCAAATCCTAAGGCAGTCTAGTCACAGAATTTCTTCTTGTTTAGAAGCCTTAGACTTTTCTCTTAATATGTTCAACTGATTGGATAAGGCTCACCCACACACATTACGAGGATCATCTACTTTACTCAAAGCCTACTGATTTAAATGTTAATCACTTCTAAAAAGTACCTTCACAGAATATCCAGATGTGTTTAATCAAACAATTGGCACCATAATTTAAGTGGGTTGACACATAAACTTAATCATCACAGTCAACTCTTTAATTTGCCTCACATATATACCTCCTTATACCATACTTCATCTCCATATCAATAACATGGTCATATTTCTGCTTAAAATGATATAACTGTCCTGCTTACAATGAAAATGAAGTAACCTTTTCCCCATAAAAAATGCAAAGTGCATGGGTGATGTTCATTCTTCTTTTTGATGCCCTGTAACTTAAATAGTATAATATAAATTTAGCACATCTTAAGTTATATGATAAAATAATAAGAATGAAATAAAGATATTTGCTATATACACAAAGAAATACTCATAATTATTATAGCCCTCCTTGACAACTAGTCACGTGGTTGTAGTTATTATTTACAATTTTCTTCTATTACCCATTCTGTATTCCCTTTGTCCTCAGTAAGCACCTTAGCTGGTCATCATTCTTTACCTGATGAAGTACAAACCATCATTCCTGAAGAGCCTGGGCCATTAGTATGCATAAGTTAGTTATAGTTTTCCATTGTCACTAGTCATAGGCATGGTAGTTCTAGGAGATGACTAAATGTCTGTTCTTCCGCAGAAATCATATAAATTGAAATCAAAACTCTCAATATTTGGGGGTAGGTCTTTAAGAGATAATTATGTGCGCTTTTTTTGTTTGTTTTCATTTAGTTTGGTTTGGTTTGGTTTTGCTTTGCTTTTTAGGGCTTTACCTATATATATGGAAGTTTCAAGGCAAAGGGTCAAACTGAAGCTACAGCTGCCAGCCTATGCCACAGCTACAGCAACCTTCGCCACAGCTCATGACAATGATGGATACTTAACCCACTGAGCAAGTCCAGGGATTGAACCTGCATCTTCATGGTTACTAGTTGGGTTAATTACCACTGAGCCACACTGGGAACTTCAGGAGATGATTAAGTTTAGGTGAACTCATGAGGATAGTGGCACCCATGAGAGAATTTATCATCTTATAAGAAGGAAAAACTAGAGCTTTCTCCCTCTTTCATACATGAAGACATAGCAAGAAGTTAGTTATCTGCAAATTAGGAACCAAATCTGCCAGCACCTTGATCTTGGACTTTCAGGACATCAGAACTGTGAGAAATGGATATCTGTTCAATACGCCACCTACTCCATGGAATTTTGCTACAGTTGCTACTAGGGATCTCCTATGCTTCAGACATAACCTTCCTTACATCCTTTTTTCAATAGTGTTCCTATTTCCTTGTGGTAGTCAGGCTCAATCACTCCAATTGCTAAAGTAACTCTTTTCTTTGCTTATTCATTCAGAGGTATAAGGCACCCAAAGGGGCCAGGTGGCAGTGTTATCTTCCAGTTGATGTTGTCACTGTTGTGTTCTCCAGTGAAAATATGCCTCATTTTGCAACTAAGATTTCTAGACCAGCAGCAGAGCATAAAGTTGTGAAAACAAAGTCAAAAAATTGCTGGAGTATCACTAGGGGTAATATTGAATTCTGTCACTCTTATTTATACCTCTTGATTCCTAGACCCATGAATCTTGGCTATGGAATAAATTTCTCTCAAGATTTTCCTATTGTTGGACTTTCTCTTCCTCAACAAATTAATCATACTATATCCAAGAACATACAGATTTTTTAACAAAAATATGAAAAATAATGTATTTAGGTTTCTGCAAATTTTGTATTATTAGAAACAAGAATCCCTTAATCTCAGATGACTAGATGAGGTAAAATAAAAAGTGTTAGATGTCATATCTCTGGTCAGCTATTATTTCCTTCATTTATGATATTTATTTTCTAACAAACCACTATTTTATGAATATTGGGAGACAATTTTATAGACAGTTTTTAAGCTTGCTTGCATTTTCTACAAAGTCAGGCTTTTCCTTCAAGCAGATCTTTTCCCTTTAGACTTACGTAAAAACAGAATTCCCCAAAAGTAGATATAAGCCAGAAATAACATGGAATATCATTTTATACAGTTCTCAATATTCAAGTAACTATGATATATAAATTAGATGCTACGGAATTATGCATATTATTCATCAATAAAACATTCACTGTAAGTCTTACATTCTTAAAGTCTATGTTCTTAATATCATACTGGTGTCTTAGTGGGAAGACATATGTGATTATTGACCATATTTTCTATCCAAATTCAGAACCACCAAAGAGACAAATAGAAGATAAGAGTAGCAGATAAAAAATATGAATGTTATTATTGATGAAGTATAAAGTGGAAGGCATTGCTAGGTATTTGGGCATCCTGCATATTGAAAACAAGGATTTGTTTTTGAACCCAATAACAGGAAGTTGCCTTGTGGTATAGCAGGTTAAATATCTGGCATTGCCATAGCTGTGGCACAGGCTGCAAATGCAGTGCGGGCTGGATACCTGAACCAGGAGGGAAGTTCCACAAGCCCTGGTTATGTCCAAAAAAATAGCCTTTGTGAAACAACTGCAAGCTTCACTCCACAAGGGAAAATGTTTGCTCTTAAAAACTCAACAGCATAATAAATTCACATAGACGTGCAGTAAGGAAAGAGGAAGTATGGGTAGGGTCAAGGTTATTAATTTTGGTGAAGTTCCCCTGAAAACAGAAAGAAGCAGGGAGTCATTGTTTACTCAGCATTCTACACCATTTTCCATCTTGCTTATGGTTTCTTCCTAGAATTCTAGAACATAGCTCGAATAAAGAAAAGACACCATAAGCAGGATGCAGTAAACAAACAGTATGGTTGAGTGATTCTTTACTCATTTCAACACTGAAATATAATATAGAATTGGATAATTCTTTTACGTATCCTTCTTTCATCTAATCTTCCCAAATAAATTCTGAATAGATTAAAAAGAAAAATGGAACTATATTCAAAATTTTAGTGAAATATTACTAATAAGAAAGAACCCTTGTTTGATACTCTGTGATAATGAATGCATGCTGTATAACAAATTACTAGTTAGCTCAGTCTGAGTTGAATATCAAAAATGTATTAATATTTGTGTTTCCTTATGAAATAGTTTTGCTATTATTACAAAACTGATTGTTTTAAACCTTTTATATGTATAAGAGATTTTACTCTTATGTGAAATATTTAAAAAAATACATTTGGATTAATTTGTACCAATTAATTTCATAAGCTTTTAAATGATCTCATTTGGAATAGAAACTAGAAACCTGATCCAAGCAAATCAATTCTTACTAATCTCAATTGGGCTTGAATGTAAACATTTCTATAAGTCCTATCTTATAAATAATTTAAATATGGACATTCATAATGAAGTTCCTGTGATTGAAATTGATTGGAAAAATTCAAGCAAATCAATATCACGTTTTATATATATATATATAAATATATATAAATTAAAGTCAGTTGTTACTTGAGGCAATAAATGTAATATTTCCTTCAAAATAATTGTAGGTCTAAAATACTTAATATAAAAATCAACATAATAAAAATATATTAGCTTAATTATATGAAATATGACTAGAAAATATTATTAAATATTGCCAACATTTAAAGCTTTAATTATTAATTAAATTATTATTTTAATTATTACTTCCCATTATATTTCAAGTCAAAATTAATTATTTCTACATTCTACTGAGGCACTGCACACATGTCCATTTTCTGTTGTATTTCAGACTGAATACCTAGATTGACCCTCTTACTGAAATCAATTGAAAAACTTGCATAAATATCTACCAAAAAGGCCTTGTATAAATTGTTGAACTGAAAAGCGGGTAAAGAATGCTTGTCCATAAACCAATATAGTGCAAAGTCTCTATCACAAGAATCAAAGTCTAAGAAACAAAAATAAGAAATGCAAATAAAAGTAGGAATGCTACTAATTATCCTCCTTATGCTTTCCTTTAGCAAGAGTGACCCTCCCCCGAGAGTGAACAAGGAATAACGTGTCCTAATAACTAAGCCCTCCTGGAGACTGGAATAAAAATTCCTATCCCCAAAGGTGGAAATGGGAAAAGTAAATCAAATCATTTCTCCTAAGAATTTACATCTACAGTCTAGTTCAGATGTAGGTTTGTAGCACAAATAAACATTGCTATTATGCTCCAAAATTCTCAAGATCAGAATTTATTTTGGTGGGTCATGGTCCTAGATTGGTCAACTATGTAGTTGATAAAAAGAATATAAATTAAATATGTTTAATATGCTGAAGATTATAAAGAAGACTTGGAATATGAGAAAATGTTAAGCATTACTAAAAAACGAAATGCTCAGATATAAAAATAAAGCAATTGAAATTATAGTCTCATAGGATGTATTCAACGGCATATGTGGACTGATTTAAAGAGAGAATTAATAACCTGGAAGAAAAATCTAACAATATAATTGAGAAGAAATTACAGGTATATAGAGTGTTGAAAAATATGTAACAGAGAGATGATCCATGGACGTTTAAGTGAGAAGGTCCATAGTGAATGAATCATGAATGAATCATAGCTATGTTCAACTACTAGATACAACTGATACAAAAGTTAAGTAAAATTGAGTTAAAGTAGCAGGATTTAGAAGACATAAAATAAAATTTTATTTTTATAAGAATCCATAAAATTAAAAACTATGGAGCAGTAAATTTCCACTGCATCCATCTTGTGATCTTAAAGTGATAGAGATGAAGACAAAAGATAAGGTGTAGTTGAGAAAAAGGATATGAGAAGTTGAGATTCCCAGTGGGTAGCATCTTCAAGCTGTCATTCTCATCTTGAACAGCATGACCTCAGTCTTTTTGTTTTTTAAGATATAAATCTCTTATCTGTTAGCTTCTGTTAGTTTTCTTGTGGTCTCAGTTTTATAAAAGTGATCCTTTCTTTACTCCCTCACCATCAAGCATTATTATTTTAAAAATATTCAGCTTTTCAATAACTACAGTCTCATTTTAATTTAACATGGATTTGTGGTCAAAAATAGATTCTATAATTTTACCCTTTTTGCTCTTTGAATTTCAAAGTGTAATATTTACATGCTTTTTAGAATATTCACAATATGATTAATTGTAAAAACTAATAAAATATTTAACTTTTTACTGATTATTTCAAATATTCATTTTAAATATGTTGATTAAATTTATTTCATTAAACACCCATGATAACAGATCTAAGGTGCTTGAGATCTATATTGATTAAGGGTAGAACACTTTCCCATTCATATAGAGATTAAAAAGTTGCAAAACAGAATGGCACTTGTCTTGTTGGAGGCTTATAGAAACATTGTGACCTGACCTACCTACAGGGACAGCTGCAAGAGCAAAGGATTCTGACCCCAAGAAGTTTGCAACAAACAACAATGTCTCTCTCTCATCTGGCCTTTAAAAATATTTTGCTGAAACCCTTCCAACGATGTAAGTTTGGGGAACACGAGAAACCCATTTTTCTTGCATGACCCTGCAATAAATCTTTCTCTGCTCTAAACTCATGTTTCAGTGTTGTTTGGTCTTATTGTGCACTGGGGATTTGAACTAGCATTCGGTAATATAAGGGTGGACCAGATCCCCTCCTGCTATAAAATTCTTTGGCTAAAATGGCTAGTGTACAATTATGGTTTCAGACCTTAATGATATGGAGACTTGGCTTTGCTACTGTGATTTCATAGATTTAAATATAGATATTGAAATCTCTGAGATCATTTAAAAAGCATCTTGTTATCATAAAACTCTGATATCCCTTAACACCTAGTTACTAGTAACTAGTTACTAGTAAATACTAAATTCTAGTATTTACTAGTAAATACTAGTAAATACTAAATTTACTAGTTACTAGTTACTAGTAAATACTAAATTCTTTCTACTGGTTATAGTAAACTAATATTTAATATTTATTTCCATTGAATTCATGGGCATGTCATTAGAATTCCTTCAAATACATTAATTTTTTATATACTAGCAACTCTTTTTACTGAAATATGTGTTTGTCTACATGTACTGAAGCTAACTATATAGGAATTCATTAATATTTATTATATTTTCTTGCTTGCTTTGTATGAAAGTTTACTCTTTACTTGGTCTGCATGTGCTATGTAGGAATTCATTCAAATTTACTGTATATTATGTTTTGCTTTCTAGTTACCACCGTTACTCAAATATATTATAGTATTAGCTTATATAGGCTTTTGAAATCTAGTATTTTCTGGTGTACATATACAAAGTGATTTCTGATTTCTTAACCTTAAATTATTTTTAAGAGCTAGTCTAATATTAATGCTTACATAAAACTTATTCATAAGATTCCACCGTATAATATATTTATACCAACAAAATATACTTTTACAACAAAACCATTTAAAAAATACTTTCACAACCTTTTAAAAAGGCACTGATATTTTATTTTTGTTATAGTTCTCCATATATATATATATATTCATAACTTTTTATTCCTAACTGACTTAAATGCTGAGAACATGAGGAAAAACCTCTCCTTGACGAATGGTAAGAAACCAAAGAGTTTTTTAGAGTGCTTCATCATGTTCTGATTCCAAACCCAGTGATTTCTTAGAGAACTGGGGATAGTCAGCAAATGTGAGAATCTCCAAAGTGGACTGTTCACAGCTCATTCAAAGCAGCTCTTCCAGGATGGCTACTTTCACAGTCCAGTAATTAAAGCCAAAATGACAAAAATATAATTCAGCACAGAGGCTCAAAAAGAAACACAGAGAGAAGTTTGTTCACAATTTACATGTACTGAGATGGCAGCTAAAGACAGTTTTAGGACAGAAACTGGGGAACATTTTATGATATTTATTATTTGTGCCAAAAAAATCACAATTAGCTCACATTTGCATGATAAACCATAATATTGTGAGTAATTTAACATATGGTAGCATTTGTGATTACTAATCATTAATTATATCACCATTAATGTACTGTTAATTTCTAAACTCTGAGTCACCTCTCATACTCCACCTCTTTCTCTGCCTACTGAATTAGCCAACAGTGTCTGCAGTTTAAAATCTGGTCTGTTTATTCTTTTATTTTTCCACATACCTGCCAAGTCCAAGACCCCTTTCATTTGTTAACATTTTCATTTACAATGCTATTTCAATCCTTTTATTTCTTTATTTATTTACACTATTGCAGTTGCCTCCTATATCCTTTATCTATATAAATTCTATTATCTTTCAAATATGCTCTTCAAAACTAGCCATCACTTATTTGGATTTTTGGACTTGGAAGATATTTAAAAATAGACAGTTATGTGGAGTTCCCATTGTGATTCAGTTGGTTAAGAACCCAACTAATATCCACATAGATGAAGGTTTGATCCCTGGCCTTACTAAGTGGGTTAAGGATCTGGCATTGCCACAAACTGTGGTATAGGTTGCAGATGCAGCTGGAATCCATCAATGCTGTGTGTGGTGAAGGGCAGCAGTTGTGACTCTGATTTGACCCCTAGCCCGGGAATTGCATATGCTGCAGATGAGGCCCTAAAAAAAAAAAAAAAAGACAGCTGTAGAGATCGCTTTGGGTGATGATGGCATGACTTTTCTTTATTTGCACCATTAGCATCCACATAAATACAGTTATTTAGGGAGCTGGGGTGAAAGCTCTTAATGTTGTCCTCAGGCTTTTTCCTGCTGCCCAAACAGACCTCACACACACCTACACACTCATCAGAACAAAATAAAATAGAACAACAATACCTAAATTTAATGTTTCAAAGGAAAATATTTACTCATTATGTAAGGAATTATTATAAGATTGTTTCTGCTTATATTCCCAAGCTTCCCTTCTACTACAACATTCCCCCAGAACAAAGCATAATGATAAGATCAGACAAGAAACACAAACCAGTACTTGAATTTCTAGGTTATTGTTTTTTGATCCAACTGGCTGACTAATGATTGAAAAATGTCTAATATGAGAACACATGTTTTCTAGAAATAATTAATATATTGATGTCATGCTTAAGCTCAGCCACTTTGTATGTAGACAGCAAAGCTTGCAAACATCCTAGAGCCTCAAACTGAAAAATATCTAATCTTTGTAAATATTCAGAAATCACTTTTCCATGATAATATTTGTGCTGCTGTCATAAAGATGGGTGAACAGATCAATTTGATTTTTAGGTTTCTCTAGCTAGACATGAGATGACCTATAAAAATTTTTATTTCGTAAAATTATGGAAAACATAAATTAAACAAGGCTCAGTATACTCTGTCTTATCTTTCTTTTGCTCCCAGATATTTTCACAAGTATTACATCAGAAGTTCTAACTTGCAAAGATGTCTATGGAGAGCAATTATTGCGGAGACACAGGTTTCTGTGCCATACTGGTAATATTCAGTGCAGCATGCTAAGACCTCTTCTTTCAAAGTAAAAGTGCACAGAATTGGGGTCAAATTCATGATTACTCTATTATTACCCCATAGACCCCTGTCTTCTCTTCCCTAAAAAGAGGCTTGTGCAAATGATTCTAACAAAACCTCTTAGGCATTGCACTGCATATCCTGGAGTCAAAGATTAGATTTCAGACTTCTCTGAGAAAAAAGAAAAAGGGAGTCAGTAATTCTCTTTCACTAGAACTGTTACAAAGTCCAACTTTTTACTCACTTGCATGACAGGCCAGTGAATCAAAAGACAAGCTGTTGGGGCAAGGAATAACAACTTTATTTAGAAATTTAGCAAACTGAGAAGATAGTGGACTAGTTTCCCAAAGAGCCATCTCACCTGAGTTAGAATTCAGGATTCTTTTATACTAAAAGGGGAGGGGATGTGGCTGGTTGTTGCAAACGTCTTGGTGCTTGAATCCTTTCTTCTTTCAGCTGTCTTAATGTTACTGTAAACCTCCATCAGGACACATATTATTCTATGTCGTGCTACTTTTTATCTCTATGCAAAATGAAAAGTGCTCTAACTTTCCATCAAGTGTATTGCAAGCTATAGGCAACATTCTTTTGCAAACATGCAGAGCCAGCATGACTTAGCACAAGTGACAAGGCTAAATGTATAGACCCAATATGGAGTCAGGTTTGTTGCTCTCTGTTACAAAAGCAATTGAACAACAGAAATGGCACCCAACAATTACTCCCTAAGAATGTAAACCTCTAGGAGCCTTCAAGCTGCATAGTATGAATAACTTTCAGTTAAGATACTGGAATGAGGTAGCTAGTGGTTTTGTGTGGAATGATTAAATCAATTCCCTAAAGTGGGATATGAATCCTGACTAAAGATTGATGTGGATGGAACAGAGTCAAAGAACTGAAGCGCTCTGTAGACTAGGATAATGGTCATTTTGGCAATAAGCCAGAATAGACAAACGAAAACATAAATATCATACCCAGGGTCTTGGGAATATGTAGATTCTAGGCCCCAAATTTGGGTAAGGAATGACTCAAAATTTCTTCCCAAACCAAACAAATAAGATTTGAGCATCAAAGTATACCTAATTTGATATATTCATAAGGATAGTTGATATCTTCCATATACCTAAGGAAAAGATTGAGTTTCAATGAATATGTGATTATTAGTCTAATTTTTTTGTTTCCTCTCTAGAGCTCTAGGCATTATTCAAGGTTATTTATTGAACATTACTCATTCCTATGGATGACTTATAATGAGTTTTATTGTCTTGGAAATTATCTAAATTATACCCAATAAAATATGAAATTGAGTAAAAAATTGTATTTACATTATTTTAAGCAGACCATGTATTATTTAAAAGCTGTCAAATGTAATCATAATTTGAGGATTGAGTTTCAAAACAATCATATTACCAGAAATTTTTTTGTCAAAATAATATGATAGTTTGACTCCTGCTAAAAATATGAAAACTAACTTTGATATTTCAAAATATAATTTCTTTTATAATTTGTCCCATATTGGCATAATATTTCCTAATACTTATGAGAAATAATGATCTATAATGTGTCACCAATCTGGCTAAATTCCTTTAAGCTTTTTGATTTCTATGACATTCTCTTTATCAGATGGAGTTTTTATATAATACAAATAAAGTGAAGACATACATTTCCAAAGTATATACAGCCTTATAATAATCCTCTTAGTCCATTTTAAACATATACAGAATGATAGGTCTTTAATTCTGGGGTTATGATGTCTAACTGGATTTTAAATAATCTTTCATATCTTTATTTTTTACTTCTAACACTAATAATAAAAATTTACTTCATGAATTATATTTTACAACATACTTACATTATATACTTTCTTTTAATATTCCAATTATCAAATAATCATTAATAAACTTCCGCTTTGAAAATATAGCTGAAAAATTAATCAATAGCTTGATTCTGTGTATCAAGCACACATTAATATCCCATGTCCCTGTTCTTTCCCACATGTTATTATTCACACATTTGTCACTGAACAAGATCCTGCATCCAAAAATCTATAGAAAGCTGCTTGGTTTTCTCTTTAATATATAATCTTTCTGGAGTTTCCATCATGGATCAGTAGAAATGAAGCTGACCAGTATCCATGACGATGCAGGTTCTATCCCTGGCCTCTCTCAGTGGGTTAAGGATTGGGCATTGCTGTGAGCTATGGGGTGGTTTGCAGACGTTGCTCAGATCTAGCATTGCTGTGGCTGTGGTGAAGACTGGCAGCTACAGCTCCAATTTGACCCCTGGCTTGGGAACACACATATGCTCCTGGTATGGCCCTAAAAATCTATATATATGTATATATATATTCTATTATATGTACTTTTTTAACCTCACAATGGTGTGGGGCAATGAAGTTTTAACATATTCAAGCAATTGTTTTAAATATAAATAGTAATCATAATTATAGACCTCCATAGAAATTCCTAACTACAATAGACAATGCTCAATCTAAATTTATTTGGTTTCCATATAATAAATTGCATGTTCTGTAAAAACAGAGTATTAACATGTTTAATTGTATATCTTACTATATTTTATAGAACAATTTCAGAACAATTTCATTTTTTTTAGTAAGAAAGTCAATGTATTGTATCTGTGTTTTATGATTGCTGGATTAAAATATCCTTTACCTTAGGAGTTACCATTGCGGCTCAACAGAAATGAACCCTGCTCATATCCATGAGGATGTGGGTTCAATCCCTGGCCTTGATCAGTAGGGTAAAGGATCCAGTGTTGCCATGAGCTGCAGTGTGTGTCACAGACAAGCTTCATATCTAGTGTTACTGTGGCTATGGTATAGGCCAGCAGCTGTAGCTCTGATTTGACCCCAGCCTGGGAACTCCCCTATGCCACAGGTAAATAAAATATAATTTACCTCATCTTAATATAAGAAACCTTATGTTCTCATGTCAATTCTATTCAAAATAATGAGTAACAGGATTTCTGTCATGGCTCAGTGGAAGTGAATCTGATTAGCATCCATAAGGACACAGGTTTGATCCCTGGGCTTTCTCAGCAGGTCACGTATCTGGCGTTGTTGTGAGCTGTGGTGTAGGTCACAAATGTGGCTCAGATCCTGCATTGTGGTGGCTGTGGCATAGACCAGAAGCTACAGCTCCAATTTGACCCCTAGCCTGGGAATCTGCATATGCTGCATGTGTGGCCTCAAAAAGACAAAAAAATAAAGGTGTAATAGGAGTTCCCATCATGGCTCATTGGAAACAAATCTGACTAACATCCATGAGGACACAGGTTCAATCCCTGGCCTCTCTCAGTGGGTTAAGGATCTGGCGTTGCCATGAGCTGTGGTGTAGGTTGCAGATTCAGCTTGGATCTAGCAATGCTGTGGCTGTGGTGTAGGCCAGCAGCTGTAACTCCAATTCGACCCCTAGCCTGGGACCCTCCATTTGCCGAGGGTGCATCCCTAAAAAGCAAAAAAAAAAAAAAAAAGTGTAATAGTGGCCAGGCTGATAAAATGGTGTAAGTTAACAAATGTGAGTCAAGAAAATACTTGTGGTTCATTTCGTCTTCTATATTATTGATAGCAATAAGCAATGGGCAAGACTAAAGAACAGGAAATTAAAGGAACAGTATTGGTAAAGCAATATAAGAACAAAGATAAAACAGTAATGAAAGTATCAAAGATGAAGAAGATGTTTTTTAAAAATGAAAGTAGATGGATAAAAAATAATAAATTGCTGGTATTCCCATGGTGGCTCAATGGGTTAAGAATCAAACTAGAATCCATGAGGATGCAGGTTCAATCGCTGCCCTTGCTCAGTGGGTTAAAGGATCCAGCATTGTCACCAGCTGTAGTGTAGGTCACAGACATGGTGCAGATCGTGCGTTGCTGTGGCTGTGGCCAGTAGCTGCAGTTCACATTGGACTCCCTAACTTGGGAACTTCCATATGCTGTAGCTGCGGCCCTAAAAAAAAAAAAAATATATAATAATAATAATAAACTGCAGAATCAGAAAAGAGGACAAGGAGACAGAATAGAGAAGGGAAGTTAAAGAAAAAGAAAAGAAAAGGAGATAAAAATGAATTAGAAAGGGATAAAAGAGAAGCACAAATACATAAAGGCATGAGTTAAGAAGAAATTTTAAAAACATATTTTTTAATAAATGGAGGGAAAAAAAAAGTTAGAAAGGGGAAACCAAGAGGGATATATGAAGAAAAAAAAAAAAGGAGGCAAAAAGTACCATAAAGTAAGTTACAGTAAAATGAAAAGAGAACCTGAACAAAGAAATGCATCAAGCTAACAAGAGAATAGTTAGTTTGAAGAAAGAAAAGGTGCAATTTTGCCCAGGGGATGCTTGTTCAGGCATTAGTTTCAGTTAGCCCATTAGAGCAGGTTTAACAGGAAAAGAGAACAAGTCACATAACAAATATTTCTACCTTATATCTTTCATAATAGACCCTAGCCTTGTCAGAATACCCTGAGAGGAAATTAAATTAGATGACTTCATTGAAAAGTGATGCAGAGACAAAAAAGCATAGTTTAGAACCTTAAAGAGCCAGGACCTACTGCAAATTGGAAAAAAAAAAAAATGTGGTTACAGAAAAAAGAATGCTTCAACAATAGAGTGCTTTCTGACTTGTTTTATTTTTCCTTTTATTTTTTTCTCTGTGTAACAATATATGTGAGTCTACTCAACCAGCTCAGATGTGCCTGGCAACGACCTAAAGGCACTTACCTCTATTGAGTTTCTGAAGTTAGTCACTGTTATAAAATGCTTTCTGAGATTCTACTTCCTTCTAATTATATCCTTAAGTGTCCGACTATGCATATGTTCAATGTTATTCCCTTTGCCCCCACATATTACATTCATTTCACAATAAATTGTAAGCAGAAAATAGTTTATTTTGTGTAGTGTTGGATTCTTGTTTAGTTTTTGTTTTAATGTTAGGAGAATCTATTTATTTTTTTTAAATGTTCAGTTTTTTTCTGGTATGGCAACCATCCCACTAAAAAAAGGTAGATTTTTAACAAACAAAAATAATGTTTCTTTGGAAGTCAGATTTATATTTTAGAAAATAATATGATTAGTCTTTTCTAGTAAAACATTTACTAACATTCAACTAATTAACTAACTCTTCCACACTTTATTCCTTAGTTTTCAAGCCACCTTGAAACATTTCCATATCCTCACATGCAGAATCAATTACTTCTTAGAGCTTTGATAGAATCTGTACATCATTTATCACATCTCATACTGATTATTTTTGTCTATGTGTTAAATTTATGTGCTAAATCTGCTTTATGTGGCAGGGTACACACTAGATAGTATACGCTTTGAGAGTAGGGACCTAAGCTCTGGGTCTTTGTGTCATCAGAGATCTAACACACTTTTTGGCAATCAGTAAATATTTACATGACCTGTATACTGAAAACTCTAAGGCATTGATGAAATAAATTGAGTAAGACACAAAGGGAAGAATTAATATAAAAATATCCACTACTCCAAACAATCCCTGTAATTCTTATAAGAATTATAATGGTATATTTCATAGAAATAGAACACAAGATACTAAAATCCATACAGAATCACAAAAGACCTGGAATAGGCCAAACAGTCTTGAGAAAGAAGGACAAAGTTGAAGAGTTCACATTCCTGATGTCAAACTATGAAACAAAGTAATAGCAATCAAAATAATAAAGTATTGCCATAAAAAATATGCACAGGATAAATGGAATAGAATATAGCCCAGAAATAAAATTGCGCATATATAGAGGGTTAATTATCAACAAAGGATCCAAGAACATACAACAGAGAGAGGATAGTCTCTTCAATAAATGGTATTGGGTAAACAGAACAACCACATGCAAAAGAATAAAACTAGACCCTTATCTTACAAGATAAACAAAAACCAACTCAAAATAGATCAAAGACTTGAATGTGATACCTGAAACCATAAAAATCCTAGAAGGAAATATGGAGGATATACTCTGTGACCCTGTCATTGACAATTTTTTTTTAATTTGACCACAAAAGCAAAGGCAACAGAAGCAAAATAAACAAGTGGAATTACACCAAAATGAAAAGCTCGGCACAGCAAAGAAAACCATCAGCAAAATTAAAAAGCTAACTACCACAAATGGAAGAAATCCGTGCAAATAAAATATTTAAAAAGCTGTTAATATCCAAATATTAAAAAATCATATACCCAATAAAAAATGAAATCTGATTTTGAAAATTGCAAAAGATATGAAAAGGCATTTTTCTAAAGAAGATAGACAGATGGCCAACAGTTCGATGAAAACGCATTCAGCATCAATAATCATCAGGAAAATGCAAGTCAAATCCACCATGAGATATCATCTCATATATGTTAGAATACTATTATTAAAAAAAAAGAAATAATGACTCTTGGCAAGGCTGTGAAGAAAAGAGAAACAATTTACATGCTTGGTGAAAATGTAAATTGGTGCAACGACTGTGGAAAAAATAGGATGGAGTTTCCTCAAAAATTAAAAACAAATTACACTAAAATCCAGTCATTCAACATATGAGTATTTGAAAAATTACTTTTTTTTTTTTTTTTTTTTTGCTTTTCAGGGCTGTACCTGCGGTATACGGAGGTTCCCAGGCTAGGGGTCAAATTGGAGCTAAAGCTGCTGGCCTATGCCACAGCCACAGAAATGCAAGATTGGAGTTGTGCCTGCAACCTACACCACAGCTCCTGGTGACACCAGATCCTTAACCCACTGAATGAGGCCAGAGCTCAAACCTGAAACCTCATGATTACTAGTTGGATTCATTTCCTCTGCGCCACCATGGGAACTCATAGTTACAGAGGACAGATTGATGTTTGACAGAGGCAGAGGTTAGCAGGTGGGTGAAAGGCATGAAAGTGGTCATCAAAATGTACAAACTTTCAGTTATGAGATAAATAGACATGGGGAAGTAATTTACAGCATGGTTAACAATAATGTATTGCATATTTGAAAGGACATTTGAAGCACATCTTAAAAATTCTTATTACAAGAAAAAATGTGTAACAATGTGGTGAGTTGGTGATTTATGTTAAATAAAAACATTGTGGTTATTATTTCACAATATATACATACAAATCATTGTGTTGGACACCTAAAACTAATATAGTGATCTGTGGAAATTATAACTCAATAAAAATTTTTAAAAATACACATTTGTGGAATTGTTACGAAGTCAAAGAGGAGATCTCAAAGCCCATTTCTATCCCTAATAGGATGTGTACACTTAAGCCATCAAATCTTTTAAAATCTTTTAAAATTTAAACACATAAAAAGAGTATATCTACTGATTTATTTTAGTTATTATTGATACAAAATATCTCACCCTTATGTATATATCTATCATGATTGTGGATGATTTAAAAAGTTCTGGAGGTTTAACACAAAGGAAACATCTCATAACATTCCATTATACTGTTTCATAGTTCTAAATTAATTTTTAAATTCTTCAATATTCAAACATAAACATTAATTCAATTATGTGAGGACATAGGTTATAATTCCACATCATATTTTCCTAAGTAATTTATTTTTAAAAAACCTCCATGAAAACAACATGGATAGCACTAAGGACAGATGTTCCTATACAACAAATCCACTGGAAAGACTGTGTAATATAATGAAGAATTTCTGTAATAAAATGAAACAAAAAAAAACCCAAAAACAAACAAATAAATAAATAAATAAATAAATAAATAAATAAAATTTAAAAAAGGAGTTCCTGTCGTGGCGCAGTGGTTAACGAATCCGACTAGGAACCATGAGGTTGCAGGTTCGGTCTCTGCCCTTGCTCAGTGGGTTAAGGATCTGGCGTTCCCGTGAGCTGTGGTGTAGGTTGCAGACGCGGCTCGGATCCCGCTTTGCTGTGGCTCTGGCTTAGGCCGGTGGCTACAGCTCCGATTTGACCCCTAGCCTGGGAACCTCCATATGCTGCAGGAGTGGCCCAAAGAAATAGCAAAAATAAATAAATAAATAAATAAATAAATAATAAATTAATTAATTAATTAATTAATTAATTAAATGAAACAATGTCTTAGAAAATACTCTGAGAAGAAACACTATTGTAGTAGAATAAACCTACCTGATTAGCTCAAAAGAGAAGAGGAAAAAGAAGAAAGGACCAGGAAGGAGGGGACAGGGCAGGGAGGGAAGGGGCGGGAGGGAAGGAAGGAAGGGCGGGAGGGAGGGAGGGGGGGAGGGAGGAGGGAGGGGGCGGGAGGTGGAGGGAGGGTGGGATTTTCTTTCTTTTTTTCTTTCTTTCTTTCGTTCTTTCTTTCTTTTCTTTCTTTCTTCTTTCGTTCCTTCCTTCCTCCTTCTTCTTTCTCTTTCTCCTTCCTTCCTTCTTCCTTCTTCACTCCTTTCTTTCTCTTCTTTCTTTCTTTCTCTTTCTTTCTTTCTTTCTTTCTTTCTTTCTTCTTTCTTTCTTCTTTCTTTCTTTCTTTCTTTCTTTCTTTCTTTCTTTCTTTCTTTCTTTCTCTCTGTATTGATTTTAGCAGTTCTAGAAAGCCAATTTGCCAGCCAGTTCATAGAGTCATAAATGTCAATCAAAAGTTTTGAAAACAACCAATTCTCAAACTTAATATTACTTTGTAAATGTGAATTATTTGGGGAATGAAGGAGCAGTATAAAGTATTATCGAACATAGAGTCATAACATACTATTTTACTAATCAGATATAGGAAAAAAATATCAGGGCTATGTATATGTATGTACATATCTGTCTGTCTATCTATATCCATCTGCCAATTTATCTTCCAGTTAGTCAGCCTGCTAGATTTCTCCCTTCCATCACTCTCTCTTATAACTAACTAGATATGGATGACTGAGCCTTAATCTGCAAGTTCTCAATAGCTTTTGATTAGCCAGAGATTCAACAGTTCTTCCTTTTCTGAGCCATTTAAGACAAATGTTCAAATTAGGCAAAAACGTGATTTTGAAATGACTTCTGAGCCATCATCAACCTCAAATACACCCTTTGCCCAAATAAGTATATTACTCTTAAACTGCTTAAATAAAACCAACTTGTGGAGGAGGCCTGTAATAGCTAGGTTAAGCTATCTGGTTTGAAAATGGAGACAAATTTTCATGGCTTCAAACACTAGTAATCCCCCCTTTCAGAATTTCTTGTCATTGTAAATAAGTTTGAAATTGAAAGTGCTCAGTTTGGTCTATCATATTAGACTGAGTGACCTGAATAATGTATTCTCTTCTACTGTGTAGAGCAGGGATATTCTTAAAGCTTCAAGTGGCCTCAGCAGACAAGATGTGCACAGCCTTGTGACCTTCCAATTGACTCCTTCTGTATTTCAGTGATTATCTTTCCATAAGTTGCACAAATGCATTTCCTGTCACACTTCTGTAGAACTCACAATGCCTGTCATCACACAGGATAGGGTTACATTTCAAGCACTTATTTAAACTGATGATCAATAATGCTGTTGTCTCCTCATGTAAGTGAAGGAAATAATGTGTAACTTATGACAGCTATGAAGGTGCAGATTGTTTTAGAGATATATCATTAAACTACAGATAGGCCAAATAACTCACCAAGTCACATCAGAATCTAAAAATATTCAAGTAGTTTGGAGAATTTAAGTTCATTTTTATTTAGCGTTAAGTGTGTTAATGACTGTCCTTTAAGAACACAAATCTGTCAACTAAATCAAGAACATAGAGCAAATAAAATTTTAAGTCAATGTAATGTTCAAGGACAGAATCTAAATAAAAATCTTAAATTAGTTAGAAGGGCTTTATCCATTCAAACACTGTGCAGGGGAGAGCATAGCTTGCCAGACCGATGCCATCATCTAGTTTGCCTGCCAAGTATCATACTATGGCAGAGATATGTACATAAGATTTTCAGAGCCTGATATTATACTTTTGACTTACATTAAGAACAGTGTATATTATTTTTCAAATTCTCTCTTCGCCGAACCAAGCCATGAGTATTTGTCTTTCCATGTAAATTATCAGTAGGAATAGAGTGCACTGGTCAGGCTGAAGACCTTCCTGGGTTTTTTTGTAATGTCAAATACAGCATCAGAAAGAAATTATATTTTATTTTATTCATTAGTTTGCTTGCATTTACTTTTCGCCAAATCAATCATCCTGACTCTGAATAAAACCTTGATGTCTTGAAGGCACCTAGTTAGATGGATGTCTTTGTCCAAATGTCTTATTTTGAAATTCTATATCAGCCACCAGTAATAGTCACACTTAAAACAAGAAATTTTGTAAACATTTCTCCCTAGTCAACTTATTCATTTAGATAATTTTAGTTGTGGGAGATAGGGCTGAAAACATCTAGTCCAACTATCATGCCGTTTCAGCATAGGAACCCCCTTGTATGTCCTCAGGAGACTGAGAACCTGAATTGAAGCTTATGAAAACAAAGTTCTAAATGAAACATTGTATGAGAAAACCTAGCCACTGTTTTATATATAGACTAGCAAATATTGGAATAATAAAGAATTTGTGTTTCACTTAGCATGATGCCCTTTAAGTTCATCCATGTTGTTACAAATGGTATGATTTATGTGTATGTGTGTGTGTGTGTATTTAGGTTGTTTCAGTACTGACTCATGAATAATTTTGAAGTGAACATGAAGTGAAGCTATCTCTTCAAGAGACTCCTTTAATTTCCTTTGTATATGTATTCAGAAGGTAAAGTGGTTCACAAGAATCATAATGCAGTTCTACTTTTAATTTTTTAAGAAACCTCCACACTATTTTCCAAAATATTTGTATCAATTTACATGCCCACAATCAGAATTTGGAGGACATTATGTGAAGTAAAATGTCAGAGACAGACAGAAAAATTGCTGCATGAACTCACTTATATATGGAAACTGAAAGAATCAAACTCATAGAAACAAAGAGTAGAATGGCAGTCATTAGGGACTGGGGGCAGAAAAATGAAAAACTGGGGGGATGTTGGTCAAGGGGTACACAGAGTTACAGCAGTCCATGATGAGTAAATTTGGGAGGTCCAAAGTACAATAGTGTGACTAAATATAACACTATTATATTGTGTACTTAAAATATGGTATTTGTCCTTCTCTTCCTGACTTACTTCACTCAGGATGAGAGTCTCTAGTTCCATCCATGTTGCTGCAAATGGCATTATTTTGTTCTTTTTTATGGCTGAGTAGTATTCCATTGTGTATACATACCACATCTTCCTAATCCAGGCATCTGTCCATGATGGATATTTGGGTTGTTTCCATGTCTTGGCTATTGTGAATAGAGCTGCAGTGAACGTGTGGGTGCGTGGGTTTTTTTTTTTTTTTTTGGTCTTTTTTCTAGGGCCACACCCACAGCATATGGAGGTTCCCAGTCTAAGGGTCTAATTGGAGCTGCAGCCGCTGGCCTATGCCGGAGCCACAGCAACGCAGGATCCGAGCCGCGTCTGCCACCTACACCACAGCTCATGGCAATGCCAGATCCTTAACTCATCAAGCAAGTCCAGGGATCGAACCCAAAACCTCATGGTTCCTAGTCGGATTCGTTTCCACTGCACCACGATGAGAACTCCTCATGTGTCTTTTTTAAGGAAAGTTCTGTCTGGATACATGCCCAAGAGTGGGATTGCTGGGTGAAATAGTAGGTCTATGTATAGATTTCTAAGATACCTTCATAATACTCTACATAGTCGTCATTCCAACTTACATTCCCACCAACAGTGCAGGAGGGTTCCCTTTACTCCATAACCTGATCCAGCATTTGTTATTCGTGGACCTATTAATGATGGCCATTCTGACTGGCATGAGGTGGTATCTAATGGTAGTTTTGATTTGTATTTCTCTAATAATCAGGGATGTTGAGCATTTTTTCATGTGCTTGTTGGCCATCTATATATCTTCCTTGGAGACATGTCTATTCAGGTCTTTTGCACATTTTTCAATTGGGTTGTTGAATTGTATAAGTTGTTTGTATATTCTAGAGATTATTCCTTGTCAGTTGCATCATTTGACACTGTTTTCTCCCATTCCGTAAATTGTCTTTTTGTTTCCTTGTTAGTTTCCTTTGCTGTGCACAAGCCTGTCAGTTTGATTAGGTCCCATCGGTTTATTTTTGCTTTTATTTCTGTTGCTTTGGGAGACTGACCTGAGAAAATATTCAGAAGGTTGATTTCAGAGAATGTTTTGCCTATGTTCTCTTCCAGGAGTTTGATGGCGTTTTGCCTCACAGTTAGGTCTGTAACCCATTTTGATTTTATTTTTGTGCATGGTGTGAGGGTGTGTTCTAGTTTCATTGATTTGCATGCAGCTGTCCAAGTTTCCCAGCAATACTTACTGAAAAGACTTCTTCCCACTTTATGTTCTTGCCTCCTTTGCCAAAGATGAATTGACCAAAGGTGTCTGGGTTTATTTCTGGGTTTTCTATTCTGTTCCTTTGGTCTGTATGTCTGTTTTTGCTGCCAGTACCACACTATCTTGATAACTGTGGCTTTGTAATATTGCCTGAAGCTTGGGAGAGTTATGCCTCCTGCTTGGTTTTTGTTCCTCAAGTTTGATTTAGGAATTCTGGGTCTTTTGTGGTTCCATATACATTTTTGGATCGTTTGTTCTAGCTCTGTGAAAAATTGCATGGGCAATTTGATAGGGATTGCATTGAATATGTAGATTGCTTTTGGCAATATGGCCATTTTACAATATTAACTTTTCCAACCCAGGAACATGAAATATCTTTCCATTTCTTTACATATTCTTTGATTTCCTTGAATAATGTTTTATAGTTCTAATCATATAGGACCTTGACCTCCTTGGTCAGGTGTATTCCCAGGTATTTGATTTTTGGGGGTGCAATTTTAAAAGGTATTGTATTTCTGTATTCCTTTTCTAATATTTCATTGTTATTATACAGAAATTTGACTTGTTTCAGAATGTTAATCTTATATCCTGCTGCTTTGCTGAATTGCTTGATCAGTTCCAGTAGTTTTTGGTTTGAGTCCTTAGGGTTTTCTATATACAGTATCATGTCATCTACATACAGTGACAGTTTTACCTCTTCTTTTCCTATTTGGATGCCTTTGACTTCTTTTTTTGTCTGATTGCTGTGTCTAGGACTTTCAGTACTATGTTGAATAACAGTGGTGAGAGTGGGCATTCCTATCTTGTTCCAGATTTTACTGGGAAGGCTTTCAGCTTTTCTCCATCGAGTATTATATTTGCTATGGGTTTGTCATAAATGGCTTTTATTATGTTATATTCCCTCTATACCCACTTAGGTAAGAGTTTTGATCATGAAGGGATGTTGGACTTGTCGAATGCTTTCTCTCTATCTATTGAGATGATCATGTGGTTTTTGACCTTTCTTTTGTTAATGTGGTATATGATATTGAACCATCCTTGTGAATCTGGGATGAATCCCTCCTGGTCATGGTGTATGATTTTTTTATATGTTGTCAGATTCAGTTGGCTAATATTTTGTTGAGAATTTTTGTGATATGATATCTCTTATATCTGGAATTTAATATACACACAGATGAACCTTTCCATAGAAAATAAAATTATGGACTTAGAGAATAGACTTGTGCTTTCCAAGGGGTAGGGGGAGGGAGTGGGGTGGATTGGGATCTTGGGGTTAATAGATGCAAACTATTGCCTTCAGAAGGGATTAGCAATGAGATCCTGCTGTGTAGTACTGAGAACTATGTCTAGTCACTTATGATGGAGCATGACAATGGGAGAAAAAAAGAATGTATACATGTATGTTTAACTGGGTCACCATACTGTACAGTAGAAAAAAATGTATTGGGGGAATAAAAATAAAAAATTTTTAAAAGTTTGAAATATGCAAAGAGGGTAGATGTTACATGTTCTCACTAAAAAAAAGAACTACATGTTACCTATGCCAGATGATGAATATGTTAAATATTTGATTTTTATGACCCTTTTGCAATGTATTCATATATCAAAAACCCAATAATAAGACAATAAACAACCACATTCAAAAAACTGGCAGTATATTTGAATAGACAATTTTCCAAGGAAACCATACAGGTGGCCAACAGCTATGTGAAAAGATGTTCAGCATTGTTAACATGGCAAAAGGCACATCAAAACCATAATGAGATACTACATCATTCATACCTATTAGGATGGCTACTTTCAATAACCAGAAAATAAATAATGTTGACAAGGACATGGAGTAATTGGAACACTTGTGCACTGCTGGTGGGAATGTAAAATGGTGCAGCTTCTTTAGAAAAGATTGTAGTGTTCCCTAATAAATTTAAAAAGTTTTGCCATATGGTACAACAATTTCACTTCAGGGTATATACCCCAAAGATTTAAAAGCAAGGTCTTAAAGACATATATGTACACCTGTGTTTATAGGGACATAATTCTTAATAGCCAAAATGTGGAAGTGAGTTAGGTGTTCACTGGCAGCTGAATGGATAAACAGAATGTGCTATATACACACAATGGAATATTATTCAGCCTTAAAAAAATTCTGACATGTGCTACCATTACAGAGTCCGAGCTCATATTCCTCACCCCATAACAGGCCAACAAATCAAGAGAAAAGAGGTGTTGGGGCAAGAACAAAGATTTATTTAAAAAACCAACAGTTTCAGAAAATGGCAGACTCATGTACCAGAGAGCCATCTAATGGAGTCAGAAGTCAGGATTCTTTTTATACTAAAAGGGAAGGAGGTGTGGCTAATTATTGCAAATTTCTTGGTACTGGAAGCCTTTACTCTTGCAGCTGTCCACTTAGGTTTGGTCATAATGTTTCTGTAAATATCCAACTAAAAAAGTATTATTATCTGTTCTGCAACTTTTTATCTCTATTTAAATGAAAACCATTATACCTTTAAAGACCAAGCCTAGGAGGCAGAGCTTTGAGAATGAACTATCATGTGTATTTCAAGCTATAGGCACCATTTTTTTTTTACAAATGGTGCAGAGTTAGCATAACTAGGTACAGTCAACAGAGCACAAACTTTAGAGCTAAAGGAATTGCTCCAATATGGAATCAGATTTATTCTTTGTTACACTACAACATGGATGAATTTTGAGGACATTATGCTAAGTGGAATAAGCCAGTCACAAAAGAACAAATATATAATTACATTTGTATAAAGTAGTTAGAATAGTCAATTCATATAGACAAAGTAGAATGTCTTTGCCAGTTTCTGGAGTTGAGTGGATAATGGTGGCTTATTGTTTGATGGTTATAGTTTGTTTCACAAGATGAAAAGCATTCTGGAGATGGATCATGGTGATGGTTTCACCATAATATCATTGTTCTTCCCTTGGTCTCTAATTTCATAACAGCACAATAATGACAAAATATGTCCAATATTAACTTGAACACCCCTTCCTTTGCATACTCCTTAGCTCTTTCTTGAAAGATAAGTTGTCCAACTTGCTTGTGTCTTGGTTTTCTCACATGTAAATCAATATAATAATTGCATCCATATCATAGAATTCTTAGGGTTAAGAAAAAGCATACATGGAATTGCTTAAAAAAAAAGAAAAAAAAACACAAAGCTTTCAGTGGAAAAGTGCTCAATGAGTTTAGCTTTTTTCTCTTTCTTTTCTTTTCTTTTTTTTGGCCATACCCACAGCATGTAAAATTTCCTGAGCCAGGGTTTGAACCCATGCCACAGCAATGACAGCATGAGATTCTTAACAACTAGATAACCAGGGAACTCTGATTTGGGCTATTTTTGATGAAATCTAAATTTTTTTTTAAATTTAGGGGTTTTTTTGGGGTGGTACTAACTAAATGCCAATTACCTAAGTGCTCTGTTTATTTTAACTTTTAATACTAACATAGCTATGTTATTCATACTTTTATCACCCCTCATCCCTGTTTTACACCTGAGCAAAACTAAGGATAGATATTAAATAATAACATGTTTGGAATCCATATGTATGATTCATATTATCATCATAGTTAAGAAATCCGTAAGTTGCTATCTTCAACAGCAGAACTTTCTATGCATAATATTTAGGGAAACAATATGAAACTTTATATAACAGAAAAATTATACACTTGAACTTGAGTGATAATATGAGAGCCTACAAAGTAGATTATGACAAAGTAGTGACATACCTTCCTGACATGATACCAAATTTGATTTTTTTTTTTGAATAATATGAAACTGGTCTTGAATCTTTAAGCAGCCATAGAAATGTGGAGTAATAATTTTATTTGAAAAATATTACAACATTAAGGAGCATTAGAAAGTAGGAAAAATCATTAGTTCCATCAAGTTAACACAGCTAATTTTTTATTTTGTATGCATCCCATTTCAGTATTCTTATATGCATATACATTCTTTGCAAAATTACCATACTAATACTCATTCATATTATACTATAATGCCTTTTTTCACTTAACATATCATATTCATTTTTCTCAATAGTGCTTCATAATTTTTCTAATTACAATTTCTAATAGGCATATAGTTTTTCATTAGGAAGATGTGCCATAATCTACATTTTAATTAACCATTTTTCTACATGATCATTTCAATTGCTTCCAAAAGTTCTACATTATAAGTAATACTTATATGTCATTTTGCATGTAACTCCCACATGTATTAATTAGAATTATGAAATAGTTATACTAGGTCAAGATATATGAGCTCTATTTTGGCAGGAAATACATTTTACTGCTGAATATTTTCCCTATTTTTTCCAATTTATATAAATACATTTCCCCCATTTTTTTCAATAATTGTAAGTTTGTTTTTCTTCTTGTTATTCATAGTAATGTAGAAGAAGGAGTTCTATGAAGAAAAGCAAGTGAAAGACAATAGTTTAGAGTAAAAATTAAAAATCTAATTGAAATAAGGAAACTGGTCGTGAAGTTGATGGGAATAACAATAATTTAGCATAACACTTATTAAGTAATTTCTATGTGCTAAATATATGTCATGTTCTAAATTCCAACTGCTTTATGTTAATTATACAATTTGATCCATAAAAAAGTAGGAAGAACGAGGCATTATCAATCTTCTTTTGTAGATGGAGGCTGTGAATCAGTGAGATATTCACTTGGGTGATAAAGTTAACAACTTTTTTAAGGAGGCCAATGCCGTATCCATTAGGCCACTTGGGCTTCTTTAGCAACATTTTTTTTTTAAGTTTTTGGAGTAAAATTGACTTGCCATTTGGGATTAGTTTCAGGTGTATAGCAAAGCACATCAGTTATACATATACATATATGTATTCTTTTTCAGATTCTTTTCGTGTGTAGGCCATGCCAAAAATTATTGGGTATATTTCCCTGTGCTATACATTTGATCCTCGTTACTGATAGATTGTGTATATAGTAGTGTGTATATGCCAATTCCAACCTCCTGATTTATCCGTCACCCTAATGTTTCCCCTTTGGTAACTTTATTTTTGAAATATTTGAGTCTGTTTCTGTTTTATAAATAAGTTATTTTCTATCATTCTTCATTAGATTCCACATATTAGTGGTCTCTTCATTATATTTGTCTTTGACTTACTTCAATTAGTATGATAATCTCTAGGTCCATCCTTGTTATTGCAAACTGCATTGTTTCATTTTTTATGGCTCAGTAATATTCCATTGTATAAATTTAACTAAACTTCTTTATCCACGTCTCTGCTGATGGAAATTTAGGTTGCATCTATGTCTCAGATATTGTAAATAGTGATGTGTGAAAACTGGGTTGCATCTATCTTTCAGAATTATGATTTTATTCAAATATGCCCAGAAGTGGGATTGCTAGATCATATAGTAATCCTATATTTAGTTTTCTAAGGAACCTCCATACTGTTCTCCATAGTGGCTATACCTGCTTACATCCCTACCAATAGTGTCAGAGGGTATCCTATTCTCCACATCCTCTTTAGCATTTATTGGTTGTAGACTTTTTGATGATGGCCATTCTGACTGGTGTGAGGTGATAAATTATTGCCATTTTGATTTGTAATTATCAAATAATTAGTGACATCTAAAAATATTTTTTAGGTACTTTTAAGTCATCTTTCTATCTTTGGAAAGATGTCTCTTTAGAACCCCTCCCCTTTTTTTAAAAAAGCTGTATGAGATTTTTGTATGTATTGAGGATTAATCCCTTGTTAGGTGCATCATTTGCAAATATATTCTTACCATTTTGTTTATTGTTTCTTTTGCTGTGCAAAAGATTTTAAATTTAATTAAGTTCCATTTGTTTATTTTTGGCTTTATTTTCATTATTCTAGGAAGTGGATCTGAAAAGATATTGCTGTGATTTATGTCAAAGTGTGTTTTGCCTATGTTTTCCTCTAAGAGTTTTATAGTATCTGGCCTTACATTTAGGTCCTTAATCAATTTTAAGTTTATTGTGTACGGTGTTTGAGAATGTTCTAATTTCATTCTTTCCCTGTAGCTTTCCATTTTCCTCAGCATCATTTATTCAAGAGGTTTATTTTTCTTTTTGGTTCCTTTTGTAGAGCCATACCTGCAGCATATGGAAGTTCCCAGGCTAGGGGTCTAATTTGAGTTGTAGCTGCCACCCTACACCACAGTCACAGCAGCACAGGATCTGATCTGTGTCTGCAACCTACGCCACAACTCACAGCAATGCAGATCCTTAACCCACTGAGTAAAGCCAGGGATCTAACCTGTCCTCATGGATGCTATTCAGATTCATTTCTGATGAGCCACGATGGGAACTCCTTGAAGAGGCTTTCTTATCTCCATTGTGTATTCTTGCCTCCTTTTTCATAGGTTAATTGACCATAGTTTTTTCCTAGGCTTTTTTTTTTTTTTCTATCCTATTCCACTTCTCTGTATTTCTGTTTTTGCAGCAGACCATATTGTTTTTAATAACTGCAGCTTTGTAGTGTAGTATGAAGTTGGAGAGCCAGATTCCTCCATCTCTTATTTATTTCTAAATATTTGTTTGCCTATTTGGGGTCTTTTATGTTTCCATACAAATCTGAAACTTTTTTGTTCTAGTTCTGTGAAAAATGCCATTGGTAACTTTTGAGATATGAAGAGTTTTTAAATGAGGAATCAAGTGAAGAGTAAAGACAAGTCTTAACTCTAATTTAGTCCAATCGCCCCTACCTGATTATACCATATTATTTTTCAGTGCTGGCTAAGAATATCACTACAATTTATTTGGAGATAATCTTCACATTAAAACAGAGCTGAGGTCTCTTGGTGTTTAATTTTTCTCTAACAAGATTGTAATTCACATTAATAATGATAGCTCATTTTAAAATTCTAGACTCTCTATTGGTGTAAAACATTTATTATTATTATGATTCTGACCTTCATTTTGTATATTCAATCCTGATTTTTACTGCTTTTCACCCAAGTCTTCAAAGAAATGGATGAACTATTTTAAGAGAATATTGTAATGACTTCTACTTCCTTCTGTGTTTCAGTTAAACCTTCCAAAATACCATTTCTGTACCTGAAATTTCATTTCAAATTGATTTATCTTTTTAAAAATATAGCCAACATAGTCTATATTCTTCACCCTCTTTCCTCTTATTTCCCTCCTCATTCATCTTCCCTCGCTTACAATTTTTTTCGTCTTTTTTATTTTTAAAGCCACACTGATGGCATATGGAGGTTACCAGGTTAGAGGTTGAATTGGAGCTACAGCCACCAGCCTACACCACAGCCACAACAACACAGATCCAAACCATGTCTTCTATTGAAAATGCACCATGCTGTGCAGTAGAAAGTTGACAAAACACTGTAAACCAGCTATAAGGTAAAAAATAAAAATCATTATACAAAAAAAAATAAAGAAAATTCTGTTGAATACATTAAAAAAATTGGAGAGTTCCCATCATGGCTCAGTGGTTAGCAAAACCAATTAGTATCCATGAGGACATGAGTTCAATCCCTGGTCTTGCTCAGTGGGTTGGGAATCCGGCAGATCGCAGACACAGCTTGGATCTGTGTTGCTGTAGATACTAGTCAGATTCGTTTCTGCTGAGCCACTATGGGAACTCTATATGGTTTTTGTTTGTTTGTTTGTTTGTTTTTAATTGAGGGCATTAAAGTGGTATCAATGGCTGTTATAATGAAAGGAAAAATTACTTATCTTTATTGAATTTTTGCTGATTGTTGACGTCTTCTTAGTCTTTGAACTTTCAGTGTTGAGTTCACAATTTTTTCCTTTTTAAGTAGATTACTCAACATTAATTGAGAGATGCTTTTCTGTCTGTAATAGCACTTTAGGTAATTATGGACAATATCATATGATCACATTTCTTTGGGTACACAATAACCTAAAAATTTCATCTCCTTTTTTTATGTGTATGAAAGCCTTTGATTGATAGAAGTGACTGTGGTTGTAAATATTTAGCTTTACCGAGTTCCAAAGAGTACGTCACTTTCTTCAGTTGCTTTGCATAATTGGACATGCCTCTTATGGTAATGACATTTACACATGGTGAAAGTTGGGAATTCTATCTGAATATCTTGTATTTAATAAGATTTATTATATAGCTATCTATATCATGGTTTGTGGTTAAAAATAAATAGAATTTGATAGTCATGGATATGAATAGTGTTTAGTATTTGCTACCTTAAGAAAAGATGTCCCTTTGCCATCTATATATATGTATATTTGTGTTCATATTTCTAATGTGGCAAAAGAGTTTGTTTTTCTCTGGTTGCTTTCATTTCCCTGAAGCTTTGATTTGAAATACTCTAAAAATAGTTCCTCTTCTAAACTTCAATTCACACTTCTTAACTGAATTGTTTTTGACAGGGTATGTGTAATTTAATTACATTTGTTACTCGCAAATTATGGTGCGGTTGGGTTACTGCATTCAGTATGGAGGAACATGCTAACTGAATATACCACCGGAAAAAGAATGTTTTACTATTTGAACTATTCATATCACTAAAAATCTATGTCTTACATTAAAATATCATACATGTATCTATAAACACACACCCCCATACACATAGATTCATGTACTTCTTATTGCAAACCCACTTATATTCATAGATATATATCTGTTTAGATGTATATTTACAAACACACATGTTTTTGCTCTATAACTGTTTTCTATATTTGTATGCATAAATGGTGCAACACTATTTCTGAATGACTCTTAGGGGGAAAATGTTACTTGAATTAAAAAAAATCATGGATATCTGCTTATAGATGGAAGTATAAATTCCCAGGAGAAAAACATAAAATTCTCGTTAAGGTATGAGGTAGCTGAATTCTATTTCTAAAAGTAATGTAACATCTAATATCAACTTAAGCGTTAAAAATTAACTTATAGAAACATACACTAACTTTTGATTAAATACACGATTACCTGGAAAAGACCCTGGCAATTAGGTCACCGCAAATAGAAGATTAATCTTAATCTTCTAATCTGTTTTATAATGATTTGAGAATGGCCTAATTTCTGTTTTCATAGGTTTTATTTTATACCTGTTCTCTTTTGACAAGTTGGTTTATTTGAGATCTTTCATGAAAATTCTTCCACTGAGTTCTTCTTAGAAGCTCAATTTTCTCCAGCACTTACTTGACTCCTTTCCAAGTTGGCTTTTTACATGCTGGAAAAGTAAGGCATTATTAGGCATTAGCTCCCTGCAATCAACTATGAAGGATGCACTTACCAAGTTACACAAGTTCCAGTTCCTATTTGCTCTGATATATCATATTTTTTAACCTTGTGTATATCATTGTATACTTTTTTTTAATCAGAGGGGTAATCCTGGTGGGGATAGTGGTGGTGCTGTCCATGTTACTTCAATGTCAGTGCAACTTTTTATTTCACACATTAGATTTTTGGGAAATACAGTTTTATTCTTTGGGGAAAAAAAAAACTCAAATGAAATAATCTTATATAACCATGTGTTTTGTAGAGGTAAAGCAGCAGATGAAGGAAGACACTGAAAACACTAGAACGCATGACAATTCTGTTAAGTGAAGTCATATATATTAAGAGGAAGGAAGTGAAATAATTTAAGGGTAGCCCCTAAGTCATTGTGTTACTTGATGCTTTTTTTTCTTCCACCCCCACACCTTATAGGAGTTCCTGGGCCAGTGATCAAAGCCTGAGTTGCAACCTAAGCCACAGCTGAAGCATTTCAGCATCTTTAACCCATGGCACTGGCCCAGAGATCAAACCAGTGCCTCCACAGTAACAAGCAAAATCAGTAATCTACTGCACCACAGCTGGAACTGCACTTGATGTTCTTTAGAAGACATAACAATCCAAGGGCTGTGCTTTGTCTATCTTTGTGTAATTTATTTTTTCATTCCCCCTACTAGTTCATTTAACAATAAATAAATTGGGTCAGAATAAATTCAAATAATTTGCCCATTGTCACAAAACTACTGTCAGAAACTAGTATTAACACAAACTTCCAGGCAAGATCCTGGATTCTTATCACAATACCATATTACCACCTTGCCTAAAGTAATTCAGTACTTATTCTGTAAGGAGTGCCATTCTAAGTATTCTATACACATTTTTTTTGTCATTTATTCTAGAAACAATTTTATGAGTGGAATATTCTCATCATCCTGTTTTAATAAATGGCAAGAATTAAAAAACAGCTTCCTGTCTTCTGAACCTGCACATTTAACCACTTTATGAATCTGCCTATCAGTTTGAGGCTTGTTGAGTTTTAAGTTTAAGTGCAACATTGTTTCAAGTATCCAGTTGGAAATAAGGCATGGCTTATCAGGAGAAATTTGACCTGTGCAGATATATGAAAAAACATTCACTGAGAAATGTTGAAACTAAAACCATAGGAAGGACTAAGTAGACAGAATTAATTAAAAAAAAAAACATACAGAGAATAGAAAATACTTCCATATGTAATACTTAATATTACTTATTACACAAAAGCTACAAGAAGCAACAATCCTCCCCTTTATGTTGAAGAGAATTAAGGTGAATTTGTTTACAAGAAGGTTGCCAGTGCCTAAATAAACAATTAAAAAGTAACAATGTCACTAAATTATATGTTAAATAGAATTAATGAGCAACATTTACACATGTAAAAACAAATTCAGTCTTTCTGTAATATTTTCATTGCATCATTGTTACAACGGTCATTTAGGAGGCAAATCAGACAACCAAATTCTACTGAGCAGGAGATTTAACATCCTATGCCTGTTATGATTAACTGTTTTGGGGTCTTGGAATAAAAGCTTCCTTTCACAATTCCTGCAGCCCTATTCTATAATTTAGGGAAAATCTATTACTGTTTCTAAAGTCATTAAACACCCATCCAAAAATATATTTGAGGATTAAGCAATCTTAACTTTAGAAACAATGTGATAAATGTATTTTCAACTCAGTTATTCCTGTAACTTTTAAATATTTAACCTGATATTCCAGATTTCTAACTGCCTAGAAAAAATTGCAGGAGACATAATTGTTTGTCAAATAGGAATTGAAGAAGAGATTTTTGTGTCAGATATGGTCATTTTAACAAATAGCAATAGTGCATAGCAGGGAGTAGTTTCACGTTTTCAATTAAAAAAGAATTAACGTTTTAGTTAGCCATGGTCATTTAATTTACTATGATAAACAGAGGTGCATTTTACTTACCGAGATAAATAAGTTGTTGCAATTAGAACTAGTTTTATTGCTTCATTTACCACTTCAACCACTTTTGTGAATTATGCTAATTCTATTTTTCTTCAGTAGACCAAGTCTGTGCCTACATAATTATTTTTTTCTTCACACAGATAGATACTATGTTAATAAAAATCAGTATGAAATCTCTGAGAACAAAAACTGAGGCATGATATCACTTGTAGTTAACCAGCCTGATCTTTAACTAGAATGTTAATTAATCATTTCTAGTAAGTTGTAGGAGCTGTCAATAACCTATATGACATTACTAAAAGAGAAAAGGAAGAAAAGATCAGTCCCAAAAAGTTCTCCCATCTCTTCTTTCAGAAGCTATATGTTGTCTCAAACAATAGAGATTCTCTGTATTGATCCTCAAATGTATTTAAATTTAAAATTAATATTTCAAAATGCAGTCCATTTTATTCACTACTATTTAAAATATATATATATCTGACACATTGTCAGTGCTCAAGAAATGTTTAACAGAATGGATAAATATTATCAGGTTATGCTTTATTTAATTGAACACTTTTCTGGTAATGGAATCCAAAAGTGAAAATAAGAATTGAGTGAAGGCACATTAGACCTAATTTTAAATTGCTTAGGGTCTTTCAATTAAAAAAAAAAAGCCAATTCAAACAGAACTGCTTATTGGATTAACTGAATTAAAGCAATTTTTTTTTAAAAATGACCACTCCACCTAGGCTGCTCTCTTTCTTTCTTTGCAAACAAAAGTAAAAGAACTATAATTTGCCTGTATTCAAATCTCTAATTCTGCTTGTGAAATTAAGCATTTTAAAAGTTATCACAGACATCCCCATCGTGGCTCAGTGGTTAACAAATCGGACTAAGGACGATGAGGTTGCAGGTTCGATCCCTGGCCTCGCGCAGTGGGTTAAGGATTGGGCATTGTGGTGAGCTGTAGTGTAGGTCTCAGACGTGACTCAGATCCCGAGTTGCTGTGGCTCTGGCGAAGGCCAGTGGCTACAGCTCTGATTAGACCCCTAGCCTGGGAACCTCCATATGCCATGGGTGTGGCTCAAGAAAATACAAAAAGACAAAAAAAAAAAGTTATCACAGGAGTTCTCTTGTGGTTCAACAGATTAAAGATCTGGCATTGTCACTGCTGTAGCTTGGATCACTGTTGTGTCATGTGTTCAATCCCTGGCCTGGGAACTTTTACATGCTGTATCCTCAGCCAAAAAAAAAAAAAAATGTATATCTATCTATCTATACCAAAACATGACGTCATGGTTTTATTATTAACATGATCTCAAGTCTTTGACTCTGAATCTTAAAATTCACACCATTGTTACTCTTTGTAGGGATAAGGTGACAAATGTGGAATTTTTCCTAAGTGGAAATAACTAAAAAAAAAAAAGCCGTAATAAATGTAATTAACACTTCCCATGGAAGTTACTCGAAGCAAACAAATAAAATTGGCAATCTGGCTAGGGTAAAACAAAGCTCTGAATTAAGTAATTTCAGCCAAGCACAAATAACTGTTGTTATTATGATTATTGTTATTTATATTACATACAGCAACTCAAATAAAATAGCCTTAGTTTGAATCTGTCAAAAGAGCTCCACTTTTTTGCATATCGTGGTTCCCCTGATGGAATGGTCTTTTTAACCATTGGTGATATTTTAAAAATTTAAATCTACTGCTGAGCATAAATGCCACTTCACTCAAGGTGAGAAAAGCACTTCTCCATTTTAATTAAATGCTCTAATCTCTTATCCATGTTTCCTTATGAATATGGTTCAATGTTGTTAGTTATAATCACAATGTCATCTGTTAGATTCCCAGAACTTAACTCATCTTTTAACTGGAAGTTTGTACCCTTTGACCAGTTTCTCCATATTTCCCCCATCCTCCAGCATCTGGTTACCACCATTCCACTCTTTCTCCTCAATAAAAAAAATCATATGATTTCATACAGTTTTTGCATTTTTCTGATATCATACAGTTTTTGTATTTCTCTGACTAATTTAACTTAACATAATGCCCTCAAGGACCATCCATGTTGGTACAAATATCAGTATTTTTGTCTTTCTATGGCTGATTGATAATCCATTGTTTGCCTGTACAACATCTTCTTTATCCACTAGCCTGTCAACAGTCACTTAGTTTATTGCAATATCTTGGCTACATTGAATAATCCTGTAATGATCATGGGAGTGCAGATATCACTTCAAGATACAGTTCTGCCAGTCACATTGAAAGTCCATCATAACCACTACAGAAAACACTATGGAGGTACCTCAGAAAACTAAATATAGAACTACCATATGACCCAGCAATCCTACCCTTGGGTATATATCCAGACAAAACTTTCCTTGAAAAAGACATGCACCTGTATGTTCATTGCAGCATTATTCATAATAGCCAAGACATGGAAACCACCTATATGTCCATGGACAGATGAATGGTTTAAAAAGATGTCATTCATATATATAGCCATAGAAAAGAACAAAATAATGTCTTTTGTAGCAACATGGATGGAACTAGAGACTCTTACACTAATGAAGTAAGTCAGAAAGAGAAAGACAAATACCATATGATATCACATACCTGAAATCTAATAGATGGCACAAATGAACCATTCCACAGAAAAGAAATGCATGGATTTGGAGAGTGGAATTGTGGTTGCTGAGTGGTAGGGGGAGGGAATGGGATGGAGTGTGAGCCTGGGGTTAATAGATGTAAACGACTGGATTTGGAATGGGTAAGCAATGAGATCCTGCTGCACAGGACAGGGAACTATATCTAGTCACTCGTGGTGGAACATAGTGAAGGATAATGTGGGAAAAAGAAAAAAAACATATATGTGTTTGTCTGTGTGTGTGTGTGTGTGTGTGTGTGTGACCAGGTCACTTTGCTGTACAGTAGCAAATTGACAGAACACTGTAAACCAACTATAACAGAAAAAATAAAAATCACAAAAAATTAAATTAAATTAAAAAAAGATACAGTTCTCAGTTCTTTTGGATATATACCCTGAAGTGGCATTGCTGGATCATATGTTAGTTTTATTTATTTATTTTTTTGCAGAAATTTCATAGTATTTTCCATAGTGGCTACACTAATTAGCGTATCTACCTCTCATGTATCTATTGGCCATTTTTATGTCTTCTTTGGAAAAAATGTCTAGCTGGTAGCTCTGCCCATTTATAAAATGAATTGTTTACTATTTTGTTAATGAATTTGAATTCTTCATATATATTGCATATTAAATTCTTATCCATTAAATAATTTGTATTTCCCCCACTATTGTTTTTCTTTTTAATTTGTTAATTGCTTATTCTGCTGTGCAGAATTAATTAATTTTCTTTCCAGGATAATATAAATTGTGTAAAGAAAAGGGCTATTTTTTATTCAATTTAACATTCCAAATACCTAACATTCTGAGAGTTTATATAACAGATATCTGTCAAATCAATTAAGAAATGATACGTAGGAATTCCCAATGTGGCTCAGTGGGTTAATGATCTGGCTTACCTCTGTGGAGGCACTTGTTTAATCTGCAGCTAGATCCAGTGGGTTGCAGATTTGGCATTGCTAGCTTTGTGGCATAGGTCGCAGCCTCAGCTCGGATTTGTTCTCTGGTCTGGGAATGCTGTACATACACCTGGAAAAGAAAAACAAAAAAGAAATGATGCAAAAAAAACAAGAGGGTATAATAAAGTTTTTTGTTTTGTTTTGTTTTGTTTGTTTGTTTTAAGAGACATAATCATAGTGTTTTAGAGTGCAGGTGAAAAAGACAAAGCAAGGAAATTTGATTCCAGTTAAATTCAACAAATATTTATTGAATGTTTACTTTGTGCCAGGCACTGTTTTAGACAGGTTTTCTAGAGTAGTGGTCGTCAAATTGTATTCATCTTGCACTTAAAGTAGTAAATATATAATATGGATATAATTGAATAATCTGAACAGTTATCAGAAATATAAGTATTATTTTAAAATTGTTTATTCATATGCTACCCTCAAGATAAAAATTATTAAGGAAATATAGAAGGAACTATAGATTTTACAATGTTTTGTTTTCTAAGGTAACATGTTGCCACTTTCATACCAAAAGTAAGTTTTTACAGTTATATAAATGTATAATCTCAATGTTGATGATTTTGAAATGAAGAACACTTTTTTCATTTCTAATAGTTAAAAGTAATCATAAAATACAGAAATGGAAGGGAAAGACTGAGTGTGCCCACATGTAACAAAAGGAATAGTAGACATTTTATAGACATTTAAAATGGTAGATTTCCCTTTAGACATGCAATACCAGTTTATGTACATGTAGTTTTATCCAGGAATCAAATACTATGATACATCTGTATAAAAAAATCCCATTCTTCAAAGTGATCCTAGAAAACTTTGAAGAGTTAATCATTAAAAATGAACAAATTACAAAACAAACTGCATGGGAACATATTATATGTATGTATATATACATATGTATATAATTATAAAACTTTTGATTTTTTTCTTCAGGTAAAATTGAGTTAATTAAATGTTAAAATCTCCATGGCCATGGCACAGATAAGAGAGATGGTAGCCAGCCCAAAGAGACAGGCAATTGCAGCAGACAATGTTTAGTCTCTGTAATTAGAGAAAGAAGTCCTTGTAATTCAACACTGTATGAATTCCTGTTCTGATAAATTTTCTATAGTAGTAAATACCATTATAGATACATATAAATAAAGATTATTCATAAAATATGAATGTAAAACAATTTCCAGAATGAAAGAAAGACACTCATGTCCACTGATCATGCAACATATAACAAGGGAATAATTTAAATTTCACTGACAATCCATAATTTAAAAATTTTAGCTAAAATCCCTTCCATGTTACAGCTTATAGGTTTATTAAGATTGATGGAAAACAAATATATAAATAAATAAATGTATTATATGTCAGCTGATGATGAGCATTATGGTGAAAAACCAAGAATGATTAAGGGAGATAGAAAGTATCAGAGACTGAAGGGAATGCTGTTTTGTATAAAGCGGCCAAAGAGTCCAAAAAAAGTATCATATGATAATGCAGGAAGCAAACCATAGACATGAAGAAATAACAAGTGCAAAGCATGATCAAAGAATTAACAAGAAAGTGAGAATACCTCGAGGACAGGAAACTATGGAGTCAGGAGATGCAATCAGGAGTGTGGATCTATACAAACACTTTTCTCTTTCACTTTGAGTATGATAGGAAGCCATTGAACTTACAATCCAAATGAGATAATTTAAACGAGTAGATCTAGCACCTTTATGAAGAACAGACTATTGGGAGAGGCACAGTAGAGTTAGAGACCCCACTGAAGATGTTGACAAAATAGTCCAAGTGAGAGATTATTCAGGAATTAGTAGATGAGTGCAGAGATAAGTAGAGATAAGTGCCTTGATTCATAATATATTTTGAAGATGTGCCAAACATAATTTGCAAGTAGGCTGGATGTTGAGTGTGAGAAAAATAGTTGATTTAAATACTCCAAATGATGGACTTGAGAAAATGGAAGGGTAGAGAAATGTAAGGTTGCTAGAGGAAAAGGGGGAAGGGAATAATCAGAAATTCATTTGTTTACAGATTGGATTTGGGACAATTATAAGTTTATTAACTTGGATATGTCAAAAAGGCAGAGAAATGTAAGACAGAAGTTTATGGAAGAGATCTGAGCTGAAGTTTGTGAATTAGTGGAATGTAAATGATAATTAAACCCATAAAATTGATTCAGTCACCTAGGAAGATAGAAAAAAATACAAATGGGAGTTGAGAGAAGGGATGAGAGGGGAGGGGAAAGGAGGGAAGAGAAAAGTCTGAATATTATTCCCTGGGGCACTCATTGATGCTTTACTGAAAGTTCTTGAATCTGGCTATGCATTGTGATCATATACATAACTATTTAAAATATATTGAGGAACTCCTGCAGTGGCTCAGAGGAAACAAACCCAAACAGTATCCATGAGGATGCAATTTTGATCCCTGGCCTCATTAGTGGGTTAAGGATCCAGCTTTGCCATAAGCTGGGGTATAGGTTGCAGACATGTCTTGGATCTGGCACTGTTATGTCTGTGGCATAGGCGAGGGGCGACAGTTCTGATTCGACCCCTAGCCTGGGAACTTCCATATGCCTTGAGTGTGGCCCTAAAAAGACACAGATGTATATTATGTATATGTAATATATCTGTGTCTTTATATATATATATATATATAATTTTAAATCTCACTGTCTTTCTGATTCTTAGTCAATAAATATAATGTACAGCCAATCATTTATAATGCCAATAAGCTCATTTACAATGATTTTTGCAGGGCCATTTGGCTTGAGAAATTTAAATTACAGCCCAAGTCTTACTGAAAACTCTCAGCAGATATTGCACAAATCCTGATCAAATGAATGACCATTCTGAAACAAAGGAAATGTGTAAAACCTATGACGATGAACTTGATAAAAAGATGAAGGTACCTTTTGCAACTAACCTGACCAAGTTATTCACTATTATACCAGCATATTACCATTAGAATTAATGTTAGTTAAAATCTGTATTGGGTTGTATGCAGGTGTAATATATCATAAACATTCACATATTAAAGCCCAGATGGAAATGATGTATAATTTATTTTTGTGAGTTAATCTTCATGGGGGCTTTCTGCTTTGGGCAGTGAAGGGATGGAGAATGGTTTCCTTCACTTAGAAATATGCTCTTGTAACCCATCCATGTCTTTTTGTGACCTGATGCCTCATTTTATTAAATTTGTCAATAATAACCCACTTTATGGATGTAGCACAGTTTATTTACCTATTAACCAACCATATTTTGTAATATTTTCTCCAAATCTGTGGCTTAGATTTTGATTCTCTTAACAGTATCTTTCAAAAAAAAGTTTTTTTTTTTTTTTTGAATTTTAGTGCCTCACCCACAGCATAGGGAAGTTCCCAGGCTAGGGGTCTAATCAGACCAGTAGCCTCCGGCCTATGCCACAGCCACAGCAACATGGGATCCAAGCTGTGCCTGAGACCTACACCACAGTTCATGGCAACGCCAGATCCTTAACCCACTGACTGAGGCCAGGGATCGAATGTGCATCCTCATGGATACTAGTCAGGTTCCTTAACTGCTGAGCCACAAAGGGAACTCTTCAGAATTTCTTTTTAAATAAATTACAACTTTTTTTTTCTTTCATGGATCATGGTGCCTTTTGTGTTGTACCTTAAGACTCATTGCAAACCCAAGATCACCTATATTTTCTTCCATATACTTCTAAAATTTTATAATTTTGCATTTTAAACTAATGTCTGTAATCTATTTTTATTTAATTTTTGTGGAAGGTATAATGTCTATATATAGCTTCTTTTTTCCCATATGGACATCCAGTTGTCCATGGGGACATCTAGCAGTATGTACTGAAAAGGCTATTTTTTTTTTTTTTCTCCATAGAATTGTCTTTGCTTTTTTCAGTAAAGATCAGTTGACAGAGTTTCCATTGTGGCTCAGTGGTTAACGAATCAGACTAGGAACCATGAGGTTATGGGTTCAATCCCTGGCCTCACAGCGTTGCTGTGCTGTGGTATAGGTCACATATGCGGCAACGTAGCTGTGGCTGTGGCATAGGCCGGCAGCAGCAGCTCCAATAAGACCCCTAGCCTGGGAACCTCCATATGCCGCAGGTGTGGCCCTAGAAAAGACAAAAAAAAGGACAAAAAAATAAAAAAGATCAGCTGACTAATCTTGGGTGAATCTATTTCAGGGGTCTCTATTGGGTGGCTTTCTCCTTTTTTTTTTGGTCTTTTCTAGGGCCGCTCCCGCAGCATATGGAGGTTGCCAGGCTAGGGGTCTAATCAGACCTGTAGCCTCCGGCCTACACTGCAGCCACCAAGATGGGATCCGAGCTGGCTCTGCGACCTACACCACAACTCACAACTATGTGGGATCCTTTAACGCACTGAGCAAGGTCAGGGATGGAACCCTGCAACCTCATGGTTCCTAGTCGGATTCCTTAATCACCAAGCCACAACGGGAACTCCCTTTCTCCCTTTTTGAAAAATACTGGTCAGACATTCTGTATGATATTCCTCCAGTAGAGTTTTTTTTCTCATTTTTCTTATGATTAGACTGCAGTTACAGATTTAGGGATGAAGCCATAGGACGAGAATGTTTCATGAAGCTAGATGTGGGCAAATGGATCAAACTTATGAAACAAGTAAGAAAATAAAAATGAACACAAGCCTAGGCTGTAGAAGTGCCTTTTATAACGTGATTTATTTAATTTGGTGAAACAGTGGGAACACAAGAGCAAGTTGAATAGTTGAGAAAAAATATAAAGTGGAAAATTTGAGAGGAAAACTATGGACAACTGTCTCCAGAATTTTTGCTGTAGAGGATTCAGTAAGGAGATATCATAGAAAGGAAATATGGGGGTTAAGAGACTTTTTTCCCAGGGAATTTTGTCTTAAGATAGGAAGTTTAGATCATAATTTTATGGTGATAGAAATAATTCATGTTTAAAAAATTTGATGTCACTGGAGAGAGTAGAAATCATTTCCAAAACAAAGTTTTTATTTAGGTAAACAAATTGCTTTAATTTTATATATCATTGACTGCAAGAGCTAATTTAACAATTATTTTTGGATATAAGCATAAAAAGTACACTTTATATATGGCATTGGCATTTTATCCACTGATAGTAATTTATAACAACACAACAGGTATATTTTAATTCAAAAATATACCTGAAAAATATGTGTTAATACATATGTAGTAATTTTTCTCCCTTATGGTTATATATTCTGGGTAACATATAAGACAGATTTTTCTTTACATATAAATTTATTCTATATAATTAAATGTATAAGTTCAAATAATGATTCTATATTTATTATGTATTTAGTTGTAAATGTTACCTATTCTTGTTATGCTAAGTATTTTCGAGTGTCTCCATTATAGTTAAATATTAAAGACATTTAATATAAAAAAAATTCACATAAAAAAATCTGAACACAGATGTTGCAATCTTCACATAAATTAATGCAAAATGGATTATATACCATTTAAAATATTAAAACACAAAATATTAAAAGTTTTAGAAGACAACTTAGGAGAAAGCCTAGACAACTTCAGGGACAGTTATGCCTTTTTAGATACAACACCAAAGGAATATCCATGAAAGAAATAATTGGTAAGCTGAACTTCATTAAAATTAAAATTCTGCTATGTGAAAAATAACATCCAAATTATGAAAACACAATCCACAGATTGGAATAAAATATTTGTGAAAAGCACATCTGATAAAGGACAGTTTTCCAAAATATACGAAGAACTCTTAAAACTCAACAATAATAAAGCAAACAAAAAAACTGATTTAAAAATGGGCCAAAGCCCTTAATAGATACTTCACCAAAGGAGACAAAAGACAGCAAATAAGCATTAAAAAAATACTCCACATTATTTGTCACCAATGAAATATAAATTAAAACAATGAGATACAACTATACACTTATTAGAGTGACCAAAATCCAGATTGCTGGTAGTTCCAAATGCTGATGAGGATTTGGAGAAGCAGCAGGAATTCTCATTCATTGCTGGTGGGAATGCAAAATGGTACAGCCACGTTGAAAGATTGACAGTTTCTTACAAAACTAAACATACTCTTACAATCTGATTCAGCAATCACCCTTCATGGTATTTACCCAAAGTGATTAAAAACACATCCACACAAAAACCCTGACAGATGTTTATAGTGGTTCTATTCAGAGCTGCCAAAACTTGGAAGCAACTAAACTGGCCTTTAGTAGGTAAATGGACAAATAAACTGTGGTACATTGAGACATTGGAACATTATTCATTACTAAACAGAAATAAACTATCAAGCAATTAAAACACATGGGGTAGAGGGATCTTAAATGCACATTACTAAGCCTAGGAAGCCAATCCTAATATGTATATATATATATACACACACATACTGTATGATTCCACCATGAGACATTCTGGAAAACACAAAACTATGGATAAAGTAAAAAGATCAGCGGTTGCCAGGTATTGGTGGAGAAGGGATGAATAGGCAAAGCACAGAGGATTTTACAACATTGAAAACTCTCTACACTACTATAGTATTGGTTACATGTCTTTAAACATTTGTCCAAACTCATAGAATGTACACCACCAAGACTGAACTCTAATGTATACTGCAGTTATAATGTGTCAGTGTAGGTTCATCAGTTGTAAAACATGTGTCTCTTTGGTAGGGAATGTTGATAATGGGAGTGCCTATGCATATGTAGAAGCTAGAGGTATATGAGAAATTCTACACCTTTTTAATTTTTCTCTAAACTTAAAGTTGCTATAAAACATAAAGTGTTAACAATTTAATGTACATGAATTCATAAACAGAATAAAAATGAATGGCATTTTAACATTTGTATCATTTTGTACTATTTGTTTCAAAAATTTAATATCTGACAGTCATGTGGATTGATTTTTGGAAGCTTGTATCACCCTCATATCAAAGCCGGACAGAGACAGCATCAAATAGGAAAAAAAAAAAAAACCCTAAATAACAATATCCCTCAAAAAGTGATACAGAACAACTCTTAAATGTTTGGCAAAGAGATTTTAGAAATATATAAAAAGAATTGCATACTTTAACTATTGGGATCTATTCCACAAATTCGAGGGTAATATATAGAAATGGAAAGGATTATCAAAACTCAACACTAAAAAAATCCAATTAGAAAGCTGGTAAAAGAAGAGCAATTTCACTGATTAACCAAATAAGATATGTGGAAACTTACATGAAAAGTTGTTGACCATCAGTAGCCAATAAAGCAATGCAAGTAAGACTGAAATGAGCTATCCCTACACACCTATCAGAATAGCTTGAAAAAGGAAGAAAATAAAAACTGACACCACCAAATGCTGGCAAGAATACAGAGAAATTAATCTTTCACACATTACTTGTGGGAATATATATTGGTACAGAACTCTGGAAAAAACAATTTGGCTGTCTGGAAAAAATACAATTGTATACAATTCAGCAATCATACTCCTGGACATTTATTCCAGGAATAAATTAAACTTATACCCATAAAATTCTGTATACTAATGTTTATAGTGGTCTTATTCATATTTAATAACAAAACACAGGAAACAACCAAAAACACCTTCAGCAGTGAATTGTTATCCAATATGAAATACATCCATTCCATGAGATACCCAGGAAAAAATAGGAATGAGCTCTTATTACATATAGCAATGTGGATGGATCCCAAGTGTAATATGTTCACTGCAAAAGCCTATCTAAAAGGTCATATATTGCATGATTCCATTTATATAACATTCTCAAAATAACATAAGTATAGAACTGGAGAATAAACTAGAGATTGACAAAGGTTAGGGATTTACAGTGGCAGCAAGTGAGAGACAGAATTTTGTGGTGATGGAAGAGTTACACATCCTGCTTGTGGTAGTGGTTACATGAATCTATGCACAGGATAAGCCACATAGAACTATACACACATATTTATCAATGTGGATTTCCTGTTTTTAATATTAAATTCTAGTTATATAAGAAACAATCTTTGTGAGAAACAGGGTGAAGGATGCATGGGACCACTCTCTACTATATTTGCAATCTCCAGTGAATTTAATTTTTTAAACAAAAAGTAAAACAAACAACAACAACAAAAAATAAACATATTTACAAAGGATGAATGCCTGAACATGGTCATCAAAAATGGAGTCCTGTATATACTAAGGACTGAACCCCAGATACTTGGGTTTAGTGCACTCAGTCTATAATCTGCTTTTCCATAATTAAATACCTTGATACAGGAAAGAACAAGCAGACAAGCAGATAGCAATGAAATCTCCTCAAGTTCAATGTTTACCATTCCTGGTCTGTCAGTGGATATGAAAATTTGCAGCAATTCAAAATAACTTCTTAGAATGAGAGAACCAAATATTTTTTTTATTCTTTTAAAGCATGTTAAATGTAGAATTAAATGATACAGAACACTTTGCAACAAAATACAATGCTGGACTTCTACAATTTTATTCTTAACATGAATTTACTTTTAACTGGAATAAAATTAATTCAAATTGATAGAGAAAGTGAAGATGGTCAAATTCATTGCCCAGACGGGAAAAATTGAGCAAATACAAAATATTTATCAGAAGTGTCCTACAGCAAAAGAAAGCAAAAAGTATTCATCAAGCAACATTAATGTGTCGTTTATTTCTTTATAGAAAACACATACATACACACCCCATACTGAAATATTCTGGGTTCAACTTAAAACTATAAAAATATGCTTGTTTTATGTGAAATATGAAACAAATTTCCTGAGTATTAAATATTTTGGGATAAAGGGGAAATCATCTCATTTCCTGAAATAAGTTTTTAAAAAAATGTTAACTTTAAAATACAATATATTCATACATCTGGAAAATTTGTCTAATGTAGTTCTTCCTTTATAGATACATGGTTTCTGTGCTAAGATTTCCTTTTTTCACCATTTTCTATGTCTTGTTAAGAGAGGGACATTCATATATCACACTGACATCTAAAGAGATTATTTATGACAAAGAGAACAAATTAGAACAGATTTTATTTTCAATGCACAATGATAAAATCATCTTCCCTTGTGTCCATATAATACAAATTAATGGACTGCACCATTGCCATCCTAATTCCTTAAATTCATTCAGTCCAGAGCAGTTCTCAAAAGGATTGTTTTGTTTTTATATTAAGATGTGGCTCTGGGCTTTCTTTAACTCCACTGCAGATACCCTATCTATTGCTTTCTGTGATGGTGACTATATTAAAAACCCTTCCCTTCCTAATCCTGTAGCTGTGACAAAGAACAAATCTGACACCATATTGTATATGCTTCTTTTACTTTCACCTCTGTCTTCTATTTCTTTTGCTTCAAGTTAATTTCTAATGCCTACTGATTAAAGCATACATAATAACTCATCTCTGGGAAACTTTCTTCCCACATTTACCTGTTAAGCTAAAGTGCCTTCCTTTAGCTCAAGGGAAATATCTTGACCAGGCCCACCTGTGAATGGCTGCAGGAAAAAAGAAATGAACACATCCCCGCTGGGGTCTGGGCAGAACCAAGATGCAGCAGTGTATTGCCTCTTTAATTTGCCTCCTCACCTCCCCCTCTTTTTTTCTATAAAAGAAATTAGCAGCTAAACCTGGGTAAGATGGTTGTTTGGGACCTTAGTCCCATTTACTCAGTCTGCTGGCTTTCTGCATAAAGCTGCTATTCCTTGCCCCAATAACTGTCTCTCCATTAACCTAGCTACAACTAGAACTATCAAATAAGATGATTTTTAGCTCCCTTTGGGAGTTTCAAAATTGGCTTCGGAGTTCCTGTTGTGTCTCAGTGGTAAGGAACCTGACTAGTATCCATGAGGACGTGGGTTCAATCCCTGGCCTTGCTCAGTGGTAAGGATCCGGCATTGCCATGAGCTTCAGTGTAGGTCACAGACATGGCTTAGATCTGACTTTGCTGTGGCATTGGCTGGCAGCTACAGCTCTGATTCTATCCCTAACCTGGGAACTTCTGTATGCTGTGGGCATGGCCCTAAAAAGACTAAAAAATAAAAATAAAAAAATACAAATATCATATGATATCACCTATATCTGGAATCTAATATGTGGCACAAATGAACCAATCTATAGACAAGAAACAAACTCATGGACATGGAAAACAGACTTGTGGTTGCCAAGGTGGACAGGGAGGGAGTGGGATGGACTGGGAGTTTGGAATATATAAGCAATGAGATCCTGGTGTATAGCACAGGGAACTATATCTACAATCACTTGTGACGAGACATGATGGAGGATAATGTGAAAAATAATGTATATAAATGTATAATTGGGTCACTTTTCTACATAGAAGAAATTGGCAGAACATTGTAAATCAACTTTAATATTTTTTAAATTGGCTTAAACCATCAAACCAGAGAAATGGCAAGAGTTCTTTGACTTGTACAAGTGATCTTATAAGCAAATTTGGGGAAAGAATGTTTTAACTGGGTTCCTAGGGACTGAGCTAGAAAATGACTTTACCGGTTAGAGTCAGAAGAAAGGATTCTTTTAAAAAACACTGAAATTTTCCCTAAATTGACTAAAGAGATAGACTGTTTTTGTAGATCTTGTTCCCTCTTTATGTGTTTTTTAATACCTGACCATCACAGGTATGACAGATAGGTCAGCTCCATTGTACTATGAGTTCTGGTTTTCTTAAGCACCTTTCCTTTGAGGTGATATTAGGTAGGTGTTATTTACAGTGTCTATATATTTTTCAGAATTTTTCGGAATAAAATGAGAGTCGATATTTTTTTCTTCTTTGAGTGAGTGGATATTATAATTTCAGTTCATTTTAGTATTGGCTCATCTTGAGAATGAAATTCCTTTGTCATTTTGGCTATCAGATGAGATACACTTGTGGTTATTAAATAATATCTCTGCCTTTTTAAGGAAGCTGAATATTATAGTAATTACGTGCTCTTAGAAAGTGAATTTTAATATTATCTATTTAAGCCTTATGATATATTTTTACTTTTCATTATTTTTTTAATTTTTTTAATTTAATTTAATTTATTTTTTTTATTTTTTATTTTTTCATTTTTTTATTACTCAAATGAATTTATCACATCTGTAGTTGTATAATGATAACAACAATCTGATTTCACAGGATTTCCATCCCACAGCCCAGGCACATCCCCCCACCCCCCAAACTGTCTCCTCCGGAGACCATAAGTTTTTCAATGTCTGTGAGTCAGCATCTATTCTGCAAAGAAGTTCCGTCTGTCCTTTTTTCAGATTCCACATGTCAGTGAAAGCATTTGATGTTGGTATCTCATTGTACTGCTGACTTCACTTAGCATGATAGTTTCTAGGTCCATCCATGTTGCTAAAAATGCTGGTATTTTGTTCTTTTTGATGGCTGAGTAATATTCCATTGTGTATATGTACCACATCTTCTGGATCCACTCCTCTGTCGATGGACATTTAGGTTGTTTCCATGTCTCGGCTATTGTAAATAGTGCTGCAATGAACATTGAAGTACATGTGTCTTTGTGAGATGTGGTTTTCTCTGGATAGATGCTCAGGAGTGGGATTGCTGGATCAAATGGTAGTTCTATGTTTAGTTTTCTGAGGCATCTCCATACTGCTTTCCACAGTGGTTGCACCAATTTGCAATCCCATACTATTTTTACTTTTCATTATTAAAATTACAAATCAGAAAACATGTAGTCACATATATTAGAAAAAATCAAATCAAATTTTTAATATCCTTATGTAAAAATACCTCTCTGTATATACTTATGAACTTAGATTATAATTTTCCTTGCAAGAAAATTTAAGATTAAGAAAGATTATTAATCTTTTATTCAGCAATGTTGGCATTTTTAGCCAATATTATAATGATGATTATAACCTTGGGCATTCAAAATATTTGTTAGGAGAGTAATCAGGCCTCACTGTCTGTACATCCAGGGATGACCTTTTAGGGTAGATTTAGGGAAAACATATCTGCCTTCTTACTTTCTCCTGAAGCTGTGCGTCTGATCACAAGGACAGATATTCCTCAAAGAGAACTGAAATTTCACTTAGGCTGTGTGAAGGAATGTACTTTTCTGAAAAAAAGTTTCCAAATAAATATATCAAAGTTCTGCTGGCATCTCAGCTCTCCTGGGGAACAGCCGGAAGTATTGAGAGATATCTTCTGAAATGTAAAAAATGCAATAATGATAGTTCAGTGGCTAAACAGTAGTAACATCACAGAAAGAGCTCTGATTTTGGAATGACAATCTTAGCTGATTTTTTTTTCACTTTAATTTCACTCTGGAACACAATTTTTCAGCAGACTCTGTGGCAAATTCAGTTACTTGTAATGGAGTGTGAATAAAGGAATAACATCTCCAGACTGGAGATTCTGAAGAAGCAAAATTAATATAATTTTCAGATTATGCATTTGTGAAGAGATTAAAAATAGCAATGTTTATTAAATAATAGCTGAATTTGTTGAAATTTCAGACATGATATAGTCTCTAGACCATAGAGAAAAAATGGTAGCAAAGACCATAAATTGCTCCCAGATACGCACATTTTAAGTTTTTGACAGTATTTTATAGGCAGTGTGTTTAGGTTTTAATAATTACACTTTATTGCAGCATAAACAATATGTTATCATTAAACTATTATTGCAGTTCACTTCTTTCTCTGTGATCACGGGGCTGAAACGAGCCTAAGAAGAGTGGTTTCAAATATGCCTGTTTAGAAGGGTATGATTTTGCTTATTTTGTAAAGCCTATTTATTTCAGTTAATTTTCTGATCATTTAAATTATCTAATTTTCTATTATGAAAATTGTACTCACGTTTTGTGTTTCCAGGAAAATATAAAGTTGAACAAAAATAACACAATATTATACAAATAAAGCCAAAAAAATGAATTCATGATATATCTGGGTTTATATACTTTAAAATACTTTTTGAGTTTTTACATGTAAATATGTGTGTACTTATAATCAGTATTTGATTGTTCTTACCAAAAGTGAATCATGAGGCCACTTTTCAGTTCACTTTAGATTTTTGTTTGATTTTAAAATGTAAAAATAACAGAACTATATATGTTTTTACATAGAATACATTTTATCATTTATCTGGAAATATTAATAATCTAATAAGCTAATAAAAATTCTAATTTTTTGCATTTGTTTTTCTCCTCAGTGATAAACTGTTTCAACATATTCATTTATGGCTTAAATCTACTGACTTCATATTAATAAACCTTATTAAAACAATGAAAAGCAATATATATGTATATACACACACATATATATATACAAAATTGATAATAGTGTTGGTAGGCCTGCTGAATTTGTATTTATTTTTATATATAATGAGTCTTTTACCTTACTCTGACATATAGTTGGCAGTTAAATATAAGTGCAATTGACTTAAAATAATCAAAATAAATTTGGATGATTATATCATAAAAGATCACAAACATATATGTTCAATGAAAATTGATGTACAAAACTGTAAAAAAAAAAATCTTAGGGTCATTATAGTTTGTTTCAGTCTTTCCTAATTCTTTGTGCCACACTTTCCAAACTATTCAAAATTCTTCCACTTCTCAGAATGTTCACTGCCATTAATCTAGTCCAGGCTATCTTCTTTTTTTTTTATGATTTTTACTTTTTTCCATTATAGCTGGTTTACAGTGTTCTGTCAATTTCTATCGTACAGCAAAGTGACCCAGTCTCTCTCTCAGACACACACACACACGCATATTCTTTTTCTCACATTATCCTCCATCATGTTCCATCACAAGCGACTAGATATAGTTCCCTGTGCTAAAGCAGGATCTCATTGCTCATTCACTCCAAATGCAAAAGAACAGACTTATGTTTGCCAAGGGGAAAGGAGAAGGATTTGGATGGACTGGAAGTCAGGCCATTTTCATTTTTCACCCAATAGCCAACTAACAGGCCTCCTTATTACCGTGTTTGCCCATTTTTCCAGTTGATTTTTTTCACCCAGTATCTATAAAGATATTCCTAAATGCACAGCATAATAAACTTCTGAATAAAACACTTTGAATGGCTATAATCTCACTCTTAATCAAATTAAATAAAAATTTAAACTAATTACCAGCCTTGGACTTTTTCTGCCTTTGCATTACCTCATGCAGCATAACAACATGTTTATAGACAGAGAAGTTTAAACTATTTTTTAAAAATATTTTAGTCTCTGTAGTTCCATGGTCCAAGCATGACCTAACTGTGTTATCTTTGACAGGGCTCCTTGAGGCTGCAAGTAACATGTCAGCCGTGGTGGCAGTCTCATGGAGGTTGGATCTGAAAGGATCTGATTCAAAACACAGATGGCAGAAATCAGTTCCTTGACACCTGTTGGTCTGAGGTCCTTGGTTTCTCACTGGCCATCAGCCAGAGGCTGCCCTCATTCGCTTGCTGGTTGTTGGCTGAAGGCTCTCCTCACTTTCTTGCCACATGAGCCTCTTCAAAATGGCTATGTGTGTCATCAAAGCCAGCCAGAGAGAGAGTGTTCTATCAAGATAGATATTATAACCATTTGTAACATAATTACAGAAGTGAAATCCAATTACCTTTGCATTATTCTCTTGGTTAATAGTAGAGCAACATTTCTGCCCCCACTCAAGATTATACAAGACCATAGATTTTAGGAATTGGGGATCACGGAATCTCCCTAGAGTGCTTCTGCCACAAGGTCTTTGCATCTGCCACTTATATATATTGTGGCTGAACATTGTTTCTTCAAATATTAACATGGTTCTCTCTTCTCTTTTTGCTGAAATTTGTACTCAAATGTTAATTTATTATAAAAGCCTAATTTGCATATAAAACGTGCTCTGCGGACAGTTTCTATTACCTTACCTCCCTTTAGGCATTTTGTTCATAGCAGTTATCACCACCAGACATAATGCATATTTATTTTTCTTAACTCTTCTAGGTATAAACTTCTGTATATACTTTCAGATATATCCCCCTCTTCTAAGAAAGTACCAAGTCCAAAGAAGAAAGATGTTAAAATTGAGGGTTTTTTTTTAATGAAAATGTATAAGCGCACTTATTTCCCAGCAGACAATAACATTAAAATGTCTTATCATATATCTGCACTGTCCAAAATGCCACTAGATATATGTGGCCATTTATTTTAAATTAGTTAAAAGTAAACACACTTTATTATTTTTTATCAGTTATACTAGCCACATTTCAGGTGGTCAAAAGCCACACATGCCTAGAAGCTACTATAATAAAGAGCACAGATATTCAATAATTCCATCATTGCTGAAATCTCTCCTGGCCAGCCATATATATATGTATATACCAAATTGTTTTTTTTTCCTCCACACCAGGTTGTGAACATCCACAGAGAATTAACTGTCTAAATCATCACTGTATCTTCCATATTTAGTCCAATATAAAGAGATTAGTTGATTTTACAGAAAAGTTGTTTGAATGACTAGATTTCTTTTTTTTTTTTTTTGATTTTTGGGTTTTTTTTTTTACAGAATAAAATGCAAGTATTTAAACACAATTACATTCACACAGATTATTATATCATGGATCTTAAGAAACAGATTAAGTGACTCTCTCTGGAGAAGTGGAATGGAAAATATGCTGAATGACTAGATTTCTGAGTGAATCAATAAAAACACACTTCCAGGACAATAAAAAATGAATCCTCGACAATGCAACACATTATTTGATCAACATACATTACAGTTGTTCTGTTTTCAATGTTACTTCCCTATATTAGTTCATAAAAATATTTCATTATTAAAATGATTTGCAGGTTATTAGGAATTTTGTATAAGAATATAACTATATGTATAAGCAGAGGGAAATGAGTAGTGTTAATTTCCCAACACTGTATATGATTGTTATCTTTGAAGATACCTCAGTGATATACCAAATCATGCCCGCAGCCTGGCAGATCTCAGTAGCACTAGGCTTGTTTCATCTTGCTCTGTGCCCCTTGAAGCTCATCATAAAATCAGTAGGATTTCTCTGTTCAAAGATAGATCAAGACAAAAAACATCCCCTTCATTTTTGTGAAGAATACAATTTTTCTGGCAAACAACAACCTGTCGAGTTTTTACAATATAAACAATTGTTTGGGGAGTATACATAGAACGTGTAAATAAAAATAATAGACAAGATGAAAACATAATTAATAATGCTTAACAAGTAACACATCTACCTCAGATATCTAACATAAGTATGAATGTCTACTGTCCTAGAGTTATCGGTCGATTAAATCTTACAATATTTATATCTGAAAACATATGCACTGATTCTATTTTTTATTTTTTATTATTTTAGTCACAAATTATATATCTAGGATGTAACCATGAATGCCTAGAAATTAAGTCTTATTCTTGTATTGTATGATAAGTAAAAGGAGTTTGATAATCTGTTTCTAATCTCCCAGTACTCAAATAATGAGAATCTTTGTTGTGATGTGCTCTCTCAAGGTCTATTTACAAAAAGAATGTAAGACAGTAAGCATAAAGAGGTACAAATGAAGTTCAAAAACAGGAGATTTTATGAAAGAAAATATACTATATGATGCCAAAATGGCTGAGGGATTGGCAATTTGGCATCTTTTGAAACTTGCTATCTAAGAGGATTCTACCACTCTCACAGAAGTTGCTGTAACATGAATTTATATATGCCTATGTAAGTTTAAACTCTACTACATTTCTTAGGAAAGCTCTGCAGTGATGTTAAGAGTACCTAAGAATAGAGAGAATACAATTTAATTTTTTTTTTTTTATGGCTATGACTACACCAGCAACATATGGAATTTCCCAGGCCAGGAATTAAATCCAGCTGCAGCTGTGACCTACATTGCAAGTGTGGCAAATTAAAATCCTTTAACCCACTGTTTCACAGCGGGAACTCATTTTTTTTTAATAAAGGATATACACTGAGATTTTTATAGTCTTTTAAGATTAAGCTTAATTTTAAATCAATATTTTTGTAATTTAGTAGGTAAAATTTCTTTAGACATATATCACTGTTAATAAATTTACTTGAAAACATGGAAAAATTTCTGAACTATATATAACTATACATATGGATATTTTTGCACTGCATAATAACATAAAATGCCCCCAAATACATCTCTTAGACTTGTAAACCAATCATTTATTTTCTTAGTATGTAGAATTTTTTTTTTTTTTTTTTGGCGTTCTCATCGTGGCACAGTAGAAACAAACCCAGTTAGTATCCATGAGGATGTGAGGGCAATCCCTGACCTTGCTCAGCGGATCAGGGATCCTGCATTACCATGAACTGTGGTGTAGGTTGTGGATGCAGCTTGGATCCCATGTTGCTTGGCAATGGGCGTGGGCCAGCAGCTGCAGCTGAAGCTCCAATTAGACCCCTAGCCTGGGAACTTCCACATGCTGTGGGCGCAGCCCTAAAAAGAAAAAAAAATCTTTTTTTTCAAAATATGTGATGCAGTAAGGAGTTGTCCTATCCATGAAAGGTTTTGGTAACTTCATTAATTTGTTAATTATAATTTATTAAATATTTATAAAAATTTACCAGTGGGAATACTTATAAAACCAACTTCAATAGAGCCATACAAATATTTGTCATTAAAAAAATGTTTAACCTTACAAAATTGCTACGTTCATCTGTGTTAAAAATACTGAATCAAGCGTATTTGATGGAAAGTATGTTTGAGTCAATTTCTTACTTAACTCTGTAGCTCTGGGCATAGAGATCCTTTGAAATCAATGGGAAGTTAGAGGTTGAATTAGCTCAGTGCCATCATAGAGCATGGCTAAGAATTGGTCTTTTGTGTTGTTCCAATATATTTTCTCTCTGTTTGGACTAATAAAGACAGGAGACATTTAATCAGCAGTTGAATTTAATCTTCTTATTAAGCACATTCAAAACTTTTCAATTGAATTCATGTACAAATTTCATGATGTCAGTGACTTCCTTGATCACCCGATTTTAAGAGCTGCCCTATACACAACACTAAATACTCCTTATATACTATGGTATACTCTATAACATTTAGCACTACTTGATTTTATATTATAGTAGATTTATTTATCATTTCAATTTTTTTCTGTTTGGCTTATGATTATAACCCTAGCACTTAGTACTTTTATGTTGCAGAGTAAGTACTCAACATATATGATAGAAGTCTCCAGTTTATTTAAATGTATCTAATATCTACAAACAATCATATTTTTTGTTGGATTTACTCAACATTCATTTGAAAATATTAACTGATGATGAGTTAAGATTTTCTCATTATTCTATAAAGTCTCATTGGGAGAAATAACAAGACACTTCCTAGGTTTTTTGGGCAATGTTTGTCACTTATACAGGAATTAATGATCTTGACATACAATTTGAACTTCTGCTAATTCAAACAATGTAGCTGTGGGCATGGCCAAAAGAACAAAATTCTTATATATCTATGACACTTAATTCATAGTTTCAGTCTCTTTGGCTTAGTTATGTTAATTAATAAGTGAGGGAGGTTGTCATTTGTTTCACTTTGTTTTCAACTGATGGAGTATCAATTTAATGCCCCCAAATAATCACATGAAAGAATATTATTTCCCTTTACCTTATTTCAGAACTGAGAAAATGAACACCTAATAGTGGCAACCAAGTTGCTAACTATTAAAGATCTCAGGAAGAATTCTTCTAGAATGTCAAATTTCTAAAGATTCTCTTTAACCCGCTTTTAGATATAAAGAGAAAACAAGCTTATGCAAAATATTGTAGGCATCTGTATTGTAGGCATAATGTAGGATTATGTCTTCATACTTTGCTATAGAGAAAGGAACCCAAATAAAGGGTCAAACAATAGCCAAAAAATGATGGTTAAAAGAAAAATACTCTGTAAATATTCGTGGTAACGTTTGAGAAAACGAAATGAATTTCAACTGGATAGTCTTTGTTCACTTAGGGATTACATTTATAATCAGTTATTGTGTTTGAATTAACTGCTTTTTTACTTCTGCTCAATCATAGCGGTGTGGTATGGTGAGCTATGTTTCAGTGGGACTATTTTATGTTTAAAGAAGAAAAGACTCTACAAGAGAAAATATAACATTAGTTTTGATTCAATTGTATAATTATATGAGTGCCAAATCTATCCCTTTTAAATAAATAGAGTACACTTCCCCGAAAATGTGAAAGTTTGATTTTTTACAGAATAGGCATTAGCTTTTCAAACAATATTCTGACTTTAATATCTGCTGATTTCAATTTCCTGTCTATACCAAAGATAAACTTATTTCTAGTAGGCATAGAAAGTATATTCTATGCTTTGTTCTGTACCATACGTATTAACCATTATGAGAAAAAAATCTCTAATGAGTACCTTGGATTGCAGTTTAAAAACTACTATTCTTCCCCTTCGTCTTGTTTCAGATAAGCACTGTCAGCTAGAACTACCAGAGATGTTGGAATGTTCCTCCTTTGTTCTATCCAATATTGTCCTCACATGACATTTAGCTTGTGCAACTGAATTTTTACTTTTATTTTATTTTGATTAAAGTGTTGCATGTGGTTAGTGGTGAATGTAGCAGACAGAGCAGTTCTAGACCTTGAGTGGGATTTTAAAAATATTTCCTAGAAAAGCAAGAATTCTTCATGTAATTTCAGTTCTGGTTCTCTCAATAGAATTCTTGGAATAAGAATAAATGAGGAAGAATCCATGAATAAGTGAGAATTATGGGACCTCAAGAACTGTATTATAGCTAAGATTCTGAATGAAGCTCTTTTCATACATCTTAATTGACTTGCATGATTTCCTCCTTCTCCCCAGGAACTGAGCCAGTCTTTTCAGAGGAAAAGTCCACTCTTGATAACAAAGGTCTAAAGATTAGATTGATCCCTGTAAATTTCTTCTTTCTAATAGAAAAACAGTTGGATCACATGCTACCTAGAAGAAGTATCGACTATGTGTATAAAAGACACATTTAACATTTTTCCTCTAAAGTGCAGGAAATTAAAACACCTTTTTGAGTTTAAGATTATATATGTACATATTATATTGTCTAATTGGTTACACTGATGCTATTTTGATACCCCTATTATTCAATGAAAATAAAATATATATTAAACATTAAGAATAAATAAATAAATATATTAGGAATAATTATAGATAGAAAGGGATATTATACCTACTATAGCTACACTAATTTTATAAAAATAAAGGGTTAGAGAAAATTAATAGCCTAGTCAAAACTTTAAATACAGTTTTTATTTCATTTATATAGAGATTTTATTTATTTTCTCTCTCATGTCAATGGTATCAAAAGGGAATATCAAAATGAACTTGCACTGGAATAGTTGGATATTAAGATAAATGTTTTCTCATGCCTGAGATCAAGCAAAGTCTACCAGGCTCTAATCTCTCAATGTGATTTCTAATGCTGTCACAAAGTAGGATATTATTCTAGAGGAAATATTCAGTAAAATTGGGTTGCTTTACACAAATGTGTTTTTCAGAGGTTGTACACTTTAAGGCCTGTTTGTCATGATTTTAGTCTAAACGCTTCATGAATTTAAAAAAATAAAGAACTCAAGATACCAGGCCATACAACAGCAGCAAATGCCAATCACACTTCTACTGATTCCCAAGTGAAAAATGGTGCCTGCCTAAGAGGAAGTACCACTTATAACAAGAATGATTACATGAAGAAATTTTAAAAGAGGGAACAACTTATATAAAAACTTAGATGCACAAGGTTTTGATTTTTTTTTTACCATACTTTGACTCATTTTCACATTAACCTCTTGTTCTGGTTATTTATCTGATGCTTGTTAAGCTCTATACATGCCCCTCTGCTGAATTTTGTAGACTCAGCTCTGAAAAATCTGTATACTACATTTCTCAGCTCCATTGTGTGATAAATTCATACTGGGTTCTGATGGTTTTAGGCTCTGTGGGGAGATCAAAAATCAAAAAGGAAAGGGAAGAGTCTGAACTCTAACTTCAACAGCAGAAGTGGTCAGAGGAAGTTGATGAGAAGATAAAAATGGCGGCAGGAGCAAAAGCAAGTATTCACTGGTTCAAGCACTGAAAGGTCAGTGTTCCCAGTTAAGTGGTCAGTGTGGGCTTATCAAATACTATTTCTTTTCTATCCTCCTTCAGCAAACACCATAACGCTTTTCCTCTTTTAGCCCTTCAAAAACTTAAACAATTCCCTTTATTAAATACATGTTTGAAATGCTTTTTTTTTTTGTTTTGTTTTTACTGTACTCAGCTTATCACAATGTCCACATTGATCCTCAGTTCACTTTTCAACAGGATATCTCTCCCAACCTGCTCACAAATCCATGAATATGTTCTTTGTTGATTTTTGTCTCTTCCATTCTTCTATGTAAAACAATGTATGTGTTTGATTATTGGGTCCTTGATACTTAGAACTTATAAGAGCAAAAAGAGGTTGTAAGATATTGACAAAAAGGATAAGAAAATGAAGGCCTTCAGAAGGTCAAATAATAGTTGTTTTCAGATATAAAGAAAGAAAAACCATTAAAATACAATAAATCATATTAAATGTATGGCTAATGAACCAAATATTTAATAGGATTTTCTTAAGTGGCATTAGTGTTCGTATTGAAAAAGTATAGAGTGTGATCAGTGCTATAGAACATATACTTTTTTTCTTTTTAGGGCCATACCTTTGGCACATGGAAGTTCCCTGGCTAGGGGTTGAGTCAGAGCTGCAGGCTTATACTACAGCCATGGCAATGCTGGATCTGGGCTATACTGTGACCTACAGTGAAGCTAGTGGCAATGTCAGATCCTTAACCCAATGATCGAAGCCAGGGATCAAATCCACCTCCTCACAAATACTATGTTGTTTTCTTAACCCACTGTGCCAGAAAGGGAACTCCAGTGCTATAGAATATAAGTGAAGACAACTAACATTAATGAAACCAAGGAATTTCTACCTTTATATCTTAGTTGGCATTCTAAATGGATTTTCAAATGGTCCTGGGTAATCACATACTTGGTGGTAGGGAATAAAATGAAATAAACAATAAATTGTTACATACCTCCTCAAATAATATAGAGAATTGAACCTGGAAGTTAAAAGATGTCAAAGACAGCATGTAATGAAAGTGATGGTGTGAGACTGCATAATATCCCGAAGGACTAGATTTTATTCTTTGTGAATTAAGATGTACTGGTCTGAAAATAATAGCACGCTATTTCCACCTCTGGGTTCTTTATGAAGTAAGATATGGGAGAAAGCACAATTTCTTATTGACAAGTCTGGAGAGAAACATCAATCTGAGAAAGCCAAGTTTTAATTAAGCAAGGAAGGAGAGGGCTCTTTCTATTAAAAAATTAGAAAGAGATTTATGTTAATAATGAAATGAAAATTCTAGATGAAGCAGAGAGAAAGAGGACATAAATGCCAAGGCAGATCCAGATGAGGAAGGATGTGACCAAGGAGATGAAAGAAAATCCCGAAGTAGAGAAAATGCACCTGTAGTTTTTTCAATGGCTTAGTATCGTCAATAACAATGCTATTTTGATCCAAGAACAGAGCTAGGTTTAGGCTACATAGATAGCAATATGTCCGGACATACCACGGCCACTCAAGTGAGCATTTTCAAGGAAAATCAAAGTGATCAAAAACTGAGTCACAAAGTAGATTTGAGGACAGTAATATTTAGTTGAAAGTCACATCAGGAGTCCCAATTCAGCAGGTTAAGGATCTAGCATTGTTTCTATGGCCGCTGGGGTTGGATTCCTGGTCTGGCTCAGTGGGTTAAGCATCCGGTGTTGCCATGGCTGTGAGGGAGCTTGCAGCAGTGGCTTGGATTTGATCTCTGGCACAGGCAACTTAAGTATGCCTTGAGTGCAGCCAAAACATTTTAAAAAAGAGTCACATCATATGCCTCCCTTTTGTGCCCAGGCAGAAATATCAAGGACTACAGTGTCCCACACCATTTTCTCTCCATCTAGATTATGAATTCTCCATGTAATCACTGTCCAATAAACATTTTTTATTGATGACTCTCTCATTATATAACTCATATAGACTTTATCAAATGTGATTGTATGCAATTCAGCAGGGAAATAATATTGAGAAGGCATATTTGAATCAATAATTCAATGAAGATATAACAGCAATGTTTCACGTGTCAAAAGTATTAATGTAATATTTAATGAGCAGCAATGGCAGAAACTGTTATGGTAATGTTTAAAACTGAAAGTAAATGTCAGCAGTTCCGGCACCCTATCGCCAGAAAACGGGGCTTTTGTTCTACAAAAGTGCACAGTCACAGCCAAATTCACAGTTTCAGAGATATTGATCTTGTGACAACATTCTTTTGAAATGACTTTATTTCAGTTCAAACAAATGACTCAAGCAGATTTAAAAATGAGATTGAGGCCACATAAAGAAATTTACTTTGGTGTTATGAAAGTGCTTATTTTAACTGCCTGAAAGTAGTTCAGTGTATAATTTCCCTGATATGAATATGTTACAAACACTCTAAATGATAAAATGCAAGGAATGTTTTATAAATTAAACAGTTTATAATTGGCAATCAAGTTTCTCAACTACCGTATTTTCTTCTGATAATCAGCAGATATTAATGCCTGGCTGAAATTTTATTTTGCAAGAACTCAATAACTATTAGTAAAGCCACATTTAGCTTTTATTATGTACACTATTGATTATAGGTTTTATATAACCCATAATTTGAAATAAAATATCGATAGGGAGTGTTATCTTTTGCATAGAGTTGCCTATGTCATAAAACTGCATAAAATCATTATTTTTCAGCAAGGCTAATCTAACTTAGAAATAATTCTAATGTGAGATAACATGACTACTAATAAAAAAGTTTTTTCTTTAGGTGTTCATTTCTCTCTATGTCATAATGCATGTGAAATATTGGTTATTGCAATGAAGCAAATAGATATGGTAATGATAAAATGGATTGTCAAATATATATCCAAATTGTTTGAAATACAGTTGTGTGTCATCTTCATGCACTTCACTTCTGATTGTGATAGGTATTTGTTGTTGTTTATTAGAGAGCTCAAGAGCTGCATTCCATCTTAACAACATTTCAGCAAGACGATAAAAAAAAAGAACCCTCAATGCACAGTACTATGCAGTGGATAGAAAAAGAAAAGTTTGTGCTTCATAACATTGTTTGTAAATCTAAACTGAAATAATTTGAACGAGCAAGGGAGTGATAACACAGAACATATGCATTCACGGGACCTGGATGCAGGATTATATGTCTGAGATGCGTTTGAGGGCCACCAGAAAATCTTAACTGTGTGAAGACGTGCTGTGTACACTGTTGGCAAAACATTAACTAATTAGAAATCTAACAGTAAATGGAAAATTTATCAAGTGCAAGCTAAAGCCCAAAGAAGGAATGTAGAAAATTGGGGTTGATGTATGGCCTCTTCAACAAAGAATAAACATTGAATTGACCTTAATGCTATGAGCATCTGGTGATTTTCCAGAAAAAAATCTAATCATTATAAACACAGCAAAATATCATTTGAAGTGATGCTAAAGGCAGCATGATTTGGGTATATATCTTTATAACTACTTCCACATTTATTATAACATCAAAACTTGTTTTACTTATATCTAGTATTAGGTGTTCTATTTAGGTATTATTACATTCTTCCCCTTAGGTCTTCATCATTCACAAAACTAGTAAATCTCAAAGACTAAATGTAACATTTCCCTAGGGCTAATTTGGCTAGTACTAAGTAGTCATTTAAAAACTCTTTTTTTTTTCTTTAATGTAAATAGAAGTATTGTTTTTATTTTAGCCTGGTCTATAAGAATAGGAATTTTAAGTAGTTTACAGCCTCCCTTTTTTATAATAATTTTTATTTTTTCCATTATAGCTGGTTTACAGTGTTCTGTCAATTTTCTACTGTACAACATGCTGACTTGATACATGTACAGATGCATAACAAGTGATTACACATAGTTCCTAGTGCTATGCAGCAGGATATCATTTCCTATCCATTCCAAAGGCAATAGTTTGCATCTATTAACCCAAGACTCGCAGACCATCCCACTCCTTCCCCTCTCCTTGGCAACCACATGCCTTTTCTCCAAGTCCATGATTTTCTTTTCTGTGAAAGGTTTCATTTGTGTCATATATTAGATTCCAGATATAAGTGATATCATATGGTATTTGTCTTTCTCTTTCTGACTTACTTCACTCAGTATGAGAGTCTCTAGTTCCATCCATTTTTTCTGCAAAAGGCACGATTTTGTTCTTTATTATGGATGAGTACTATTCCATTGTGTATATATAACACCTGTTCCTAATCCAATCATCTGTTGATGGACACTTGGGTTGTTTCCATGTCTTGGCTAATGTGAATAGTGCTGCAATGAACATGTGGGTGCTTGTGCCTTTCTCAAGGAGAGTTTTGTCAGGAAATATGCCCAAGAGTGGGATTGCTGTGTCATATGATAGTTCTATGTAACATTTTCTAAGGTACCTCCAGACTGTTTTCTAGAGAGGTTGTACCAGCTTATATTCCCACCAACAGTGCAGGAGGTTTGTCTTTTTTCCACACCCCCTCCAGCATTTATTTGTGGACTTATTAATGATGGTTATACTGACTGCTGTGAGGTGGTTTTGATTTGAATTTCTCTAATAATCAGTGACGTTTAGCATGTTTTTCATGTGCTTGTTGGCCATCTGTATGTCTCCTTTGGAGAAATGTCTATTCGGGTCTTTTGCCCATTTTTCCATTGGGTTGTTGGCTTTTTTTAAAATTGCTCAATAAATTCATTACATTTATAGTTGTACAATGATCATCACAACCCAATTTTATAGCATTTCCATCCCAAACCCCATGAACATACCCCCACCCCCAAACTGTCTCCTTTGGAAACTGTAAGTTTTTCAAAATCTGTGAGTTAGTATCTATTCTGAAAAGAAGTTCATTGTGTTCTTTTTTTCAGATTCCACATGTCAGCGATAGCATTTGATGTTGGTGTCTCATTGTATGACTGACTTCACTTAGCATGATAATTTCTAGGTCCATCCATGTAATGGCTGAATAATATTCCGTTGTGTATATGTACCACATCCTCTTGATCCACACCTCTGTCTATGGACATTTAGGTTGTTTTCATGTCTTGGCTATTGCACTTAGTGCTGCATTGAACAGTGGAGTATATGTGTCTTTTCCAGTCATGGTTTTCACTGGATAGATGCCCAGGAGTGGGATTGCTGGATCAAATGGTAGTTCTGCTTTTAGTTCTCTGAGGCATCACCATACTGTTTTCCACAGTGGTTGCACCAATTTACAATCCCACCAACGGTCTAATAGGGTTCCTTTTCCTCCACACCCTCTCCAGAACTTATTGTTTGTAGACTTTTTGATGATGGCCATTCTGGACAATGTAAGGTGGTACCTCATAGTGGTTTTGATTTGCATTTCACTAATAATGAGTGATGTTGTACATCTTTTCAGATGTTACTTGGCCATCCTTACATCTTCTTTGGAGAATTGTCTGTTTAGATCTTTTGCCCATTTCTTGATGGAGTTTTCTTTTTTGTTTGGTATTGAGTAGTAGGAGGTGTTTATAAATTTTGGAGATTAATCCCTTGTCAGTCAATTCATTTGCAAAGATTTTTCTCCCTCTCTGTGGGTTGTCTTTTCATTTTGTTTAGGGTTTCCTTTGCTGTGCAGAAACTTTTAAGTTTAATTAAGTCCCATTTGTTTATTTTTGGTTTTACTGTCAGTACTCTAAGAGGTGGATCTGAGAAGATGTTGATGTCGTTTATGTCAGAGTGTTTGGCCTATGTTTTCCTCTAAGAGTTTTTTAGTATGTGGTCTTACATCTAGGTATCTAATCCATTTTGAGTTTATTTTTGTGATGGTGTTAGGGAGTATTCTAATTTCATTCTTTTCCATGTGGCTGTCCAGTTTTACCAGCACCACTTATTGAAGAGGCTGTCTTTTCTCCATTGTATATTCTTGCCTTCTTTGTCACAGATTAGTAGACTATAGTTGTGTGGGTTTAATTTTGGGCTTTCTATCTTATTCCACTGATCTATATTTCTGTCTTTATGCCAGTACCATATGGTCCTGATGACTGTTGCTTGGTAGTATAGTCTGAAGTCAGAGAGCCTGATTCCTCCAGCTCCATTTTTCTTTTTCAGGATGTCTTTGGCTATTCTGGGACTTTTGTGCTTCCAAAAAACTTTAAAATATTTTGTTCAGGTTCTGTGAAAATTTTCCTTGGTAATTTGATAGGGATCACACTAAATCTATAGACTGCCTTGGGTAGTATAGTATAGTCATTTTGATAATATTGACTCTTCGAATATAAGAGCATGGTATGTCTTTCCACCTATTTGTGTCATATTTGATTTCTCTCATCAGTATCTTCGTTTTCAGAGTAGAGGTCTTTTGTCTCTTTAGGTAGGTTTACTCCTAGGTATTTTATTTTTTTGGAGACAATGGTAAATGGGATTGCTTCCCTAATTTCTCTTTCTGATCTTTCATTGTTAGTAAATAGAAATGCAGTCAATTTCTACTTTGCCAAATTCATGGATGAGCTCTAACAGTTTTCTGGTAGAGTCTTTAGGGTTCTAGGTATAGTATCATGTCATCTGCAAATAGTTATAGTTTTACTTCTTCCTTTCCATTTTGGATTCCTTTTATTTCTTTTACTTCTCTGATTGCTGTGGCTAGGACTTCCAAAACTATGAAGAGTATTGGTGAGAGCAGACATCCTTGTCTTGTTCCTGATTTCAGCAGGAATTCTTTCAGCTTTTCACCATTGAGAATGCTGTTCACTGTGGGTTTGTCATATATGGCCTTTATTATGTTGAGGTAGGTTCCTGCTATGCCCACTTTCTGAAGGGTTTTGATAAGAAATGGGTGTTGGTTTTTGTCAAAGGTTTTTCTGCGTCTATTGAGAGGATCATATGGTTTTTATTCTTCAGTTTGTTAATGTGGTGTATCACACTGATGGATTTGTGGATATTGAAGAACACTTGCATCCCTGGGATAAGTCCCAAGTGATCATGATGTACAATCCTTTTAATGTATTGTTGCATGTGGTTTGCTAGTATTTCATTGAGGATTTTTGCATCAATGTTCATCAGTGAAATTGGCCTGTAATTTTTCTTTTTGTGACATCTTTGGTTTTTGTATAAGTGTTATGGTGGCCTCATAGAATGTTTGGGTGTATCCCTTCCTCTGCAATTTTTTGGAATAGTTTTGGAGGGAGAGGTGTTAGCTCTTCTCTAAATGTTTGATAGAATTTGCCTGTGAAGCCATCTGGTCCTGACTTTTGTTTGTTGGAAGTTTTTTAATCACAGTTTCAATTTCAGTACTTGTGATTGGTCCATTCATCTTTTCTATTTCACCTTGGTTTAGTCTTGGAAGATTATACTTTTCTAAGACTTTGTCCATTTCTTCTAGGTTTTCCGTTTTATTGGTGTATAGTTGCATACAGTAGTCTCTTATGATCCTTTGTATTTCTGTGATGTCCTTCTCCTTTTTCATTTCTAATTTTATTGATTGAGTCCTCTCCCTTTTTTGCTTGATAAGTCTGGCTAAGGGTGTATCAATTTTGTTGATCTTTTCAAAGAACCAGCTTTTTATTTCATTGATCTTTTCTGTGGTTTTCTTCATTTCTATTTCATCGATTTTTGCCCTGATCTTTGTGATTTCTTTCCTTCTACTAACTTTGGGTCTTGTCTGTTCTTCTCTCTTGAGCTGCTTTAGATGTAAAGTTAGCTTGTTTATTTGAGCTTTTTCTGGTTTCCTGAGGTGGGCTTGTATTGCTATAAACTTTCCTCTTAGAATGGCTTTTGCTGCATCATATAGGATTTGGAGTGTCATATCTTTGTTGTCATTTGTTTCTAGGTATTTTTTAATTTCCTCTTTGATTTCTTCAATTATCCATTGGTTGTTTAGTAGTATGTTGTTGAGTCTCCACGTGTTTGTGCTTTTACAGCTTTTATTCTTGTTGTTGATTTCCAGTCGTATAGTATTGTGGTTGGAAAAGATGCTTGATATGATTTCAATTTTCTCAAAGTTCCCAAGGTTGGATTTGTAGCCCAGGATGTGATCAATCTTAGAGAATGTTCCATGTGCATTTGAGAAGAATTTGTATTCTGTTGCTCTTGGATGGAGTGTCCTATAAATATCTATTAAGTCCATCTGGTCTAATGCTTCATTCAGGGTGTATGTTTCCTTATTGATTTTCTATCTGGATGATTTGCCCATTGCTGTACATGGGGTGTTAATATCCCCCAGTATTATTGTGCTATTGTTGATTTGTCCTCTTAAGGTTGTTAGCAGTTGCCTGATATATTGTAGTAAACCTGTGTTGGGTGTGTAGATATTTAAAATTGTTTTATCTTCTTCTTTGATTGATCATTTGATCATTATGTAGTGATCTTCTTTGTCCCTTAAAATATTCTTCATTTTAAAGTCTATTTTTGTCTGAGTATTGCTACTCCAGCTTTCTTTTGAAGAAGGTGCTGGCTATTTGCTGCTGAGTTGTATATGTTGCGTGTATATTCTAGAGATTAGGCCCTTGTCTGTTGCATCATTTGAAACTGTTTTCTCCCATTCTATAAGTTGTCTTTTTGTTTTCTTTTTGATTTCCTTTGCTGTGCACAAGCTTTTCAGTTCGATTAGGTCCCATTGGTTTATTTTTGCTTTTATTTCTGTTGCTTTGGGAGCCTGACCTGAGAAAATATTCATAAGGTTGATGTCAAAGAATGTTTTGGATATATTCTCTTCTAGGAGTTTGATGGTATCTTGTCTTATATTGATGTCTTTAAGCCATTTTGCGTTTATTTTTGTGCATGATGTGACAGTCTGTTCTTGCTTCATGGTTTTGCATGCAGCTGCCTAGGTTTCCCAGCAATATGTGCTGAAGAGACTGTCTTTTTCCCATTTTATGTTCTTACCTCTTTTGTCAAAGATTAATTGACTATAGGTGTCTGAAGTTACTCCTGGGTTCTTCTTCTGTTCCATTGGTCTGTCTGTCTGTTTTGGTACCAATACCACACTGTCTTGATGACTGTGCCTTTGTAATATTGCCTGAAGTCTGGGAGTGTTATGCCTCCTGCTTGGTTTTTGTTCCTCAGATTTGCTTTGGCAATTCTGGGTTTTTTGTGTTTCCATATTAGTTTTTGGATTGTTTTTCTAGTTCTGTGAACAATATCGTGGGTAATTTTATAGGGATTGTTTTGAATCTGTAAATTGCATTGGCTAGTATGGCCATTTTTACATTATTAATTTTTCTGGCCCAGGATCATTGAATATCCCTCCATTTCTTTGTATCTTCTTTGATCATTGATTAATATTTTATAGTTCTCAGCATATATGACTTTCACCTCCTTGGTCAGGTATTTTCCTAGGTATTTGATTTTTTGAGGTGCAACTGCAAAAGTTTTTTATTTCTGCGTTCCTTTTCTAATATTTCATTGTTAGTATACAGAAATGTGACAGATTTCTGAATGTTAATCTTGTGTCCTGCTAAGTTCAAGGAAGATGGGTATAAGTTCCTCTTTGTATGTTTGTTAGAATTCTCCTGTGAAGCCATCTGGCCCTGGACTTTTATTTGTAAGGAGTGTTTTTATGACACATTTAATTTCATTTCTAGTAATCAGTCTGTTTGATCTATTGCTTCTTGATTCAGTTTTGGCAGGCTCTAAGTCTCTAGAAAGATGTCCATTTCTTCTAGGTTGTTGAATTTATGGCATAAAATTTTTCATAGTATTCTCACATTGTTTTTTTGTATTTATGTAATATTCTTCATAACTTCCCTTTTTCATTTCTGATTTTGTTTATTTGGATTTTTTCTTACCTATTCTTGGTGAGTCTAGCCAGATTTTTGTCAATTTTGTTTACCTTTTCAGATAACCAGCTCTTGGTTTGATTGATTATTTCTATTGTTTTTTGGTATCTCTATTTTATTGATTTCCTCTCTGATTTTTAAGGTTTCCTTCATTCTGCTGAGTTTAGGTTTTGTTTGTTTTTCTTTTTCTAATTGATTTACATGGTGGGTTAAGTTGCCAATTTGAAACTTTTCTTCTTTTTTGAGGAAGACCAGTATTGCTATGAATTATAAGAAAAATAATGGGATTATTTGTGTGTGTGTGTGTGTGTGTGTGTGTGTGTGTGTGTGTGTGATTGGGTCACTTTGTGGTACAGCAAATAATTAACAGAACATTGTAAACCAACAATGATGGGAAAAATAAAAACCATTAAAAATTTTAAAAAATCATTAATACTTAAGTGTGCTTTAGTATTATACTTTGTAAGGATCAATTTTATTTTTTGAAAATAATAACAAAAATATTTCCTGGCTGAACTACCAGAAAAAGACAAAACTACATAAACATCTTTAGCACCTCTATATATAGGGGACAGTGAAGCAAGGAGAACATGAGAACTTGACACAGAATAATTCTCTCTGATTTAGAAAAGGGATGACACCAATTAAATGCTTGAAGTCTATCGGCTTACTTGGCACCAAGCAGGCCATGAATCTCAGATCTCTTCTAAGCCATTTTAATCTTAGAGTACCCATTGTTAGATTTTGAAATACATATCTACTGTAGATTATCTAGTTCTCCTCTACACATTTGGCTGAGTTCTCTTGTTACTATTGGGAATGACTGGGAAAAATATATTGTACACAAATGTATATATTCTGCCAATGAAATAAGTGACTGTCTCATATGAAAATGTTTCTTTACATGTGTTGTAGATTACCTGCCATTCAATCATATTTTGGGGGGGAAGGGAAGAAGCTCTAGAGTTAGTTTGTTTTATAATTATTTTTTAAAATTAAATATGCTTCCAACATTATTTAAATGATACATAGAACAAAGAGGTAGCATCTAATTTAGTTTCTGTACAACAAATTGTTTCATGTTTTGTTGGACATCTAGTGGTCTTTAAAAGCAATTGAGAATTATAATACAGATGACTTTTTCTGAATAACTGGGGTCTGAAAGAGTATATTGATGCACTATATCACATTAGATTTAGAAATATAAATCAATTATAGAAATATTCAGGTTTGGTTGGATATCAGATCCATTTCACAATGCATGTCTATTAGAGCCCCCTTTTAGGGGATTGAGGTGAAATGGAGAGAATGAGTGAGGGAATGAGTGAGGTGCTTTCAATTTAGCATAAATTATACTGAAAATTTTCTGGTTGTGGTTCTGATTGTTGAATAATTGATCTGGAATAGGATGATCTCATACATTGGTTGGCAGAACACTTCTTACTAATAATCTTAACCAGTGCCCTTCCCTTCTCCAGTCACAAATATCCATTTTACCTACTAAAGCACCACACAATATATACAAATTTAGGATTATTCCAAAAGTGCTATCTTCTTGGTATTCAAATAGAACACTCTCCTGAAGTCCCCTGTTGTGAAAATCATAAGGATTCACTGGCTTATTTTAGTTGGTTCCAGGTCTAGTCCATTGTTATTTTTCCCTGAAGAAAGGAGCAAAAGATAATTTAGTGACACCTCCTCATAATAAAAATTATCAGCATTAGTCCTCTCATACTAATTAAAGACAATTCAGATGAAAGATTGATAAAAAAATTACTATTGTTATTATCAACAACACAAAATCTGATGAATAATATCTTCTTGACTTTTTAGAAATGTATGTGCTATATAAATTATGAGAAAAGTATATCTAAAAATGATAACCTCATAAAAATGAGAACAGTATAATTATCACTAAGTCTTTTGACAGTTTTAACCAATTTAATAATGTTACTCTAAATTATTTGTTCAGATTCATTAAATTATAGCTATAATTTTATGAGTTTATAAATATATCAATTATACAACCTATATTTTGACAGCTTAATTAAGGGGGGTGGGATCTTAAAAAGTCACATTACATATAATATATTTTGAATAATGAAAAATAAAAAATTCATAAATAAATAAAGTAACTTTGATATCCTGGATAATATTTTTTCATTTGTTTCTTTTTTCACACTTCCCAGAAGATACGTTTGGCATATCATGAAGAAGCAGAAACATCACTGTGAATACCCATCAGGGAAAGCATTTTTTTATCCTATTAGGAGGTCAATGAAAGACATGAAAAGACAGGAAAAATAATTTTAGTTTGAAAAGAAAATGTACTTGGTGTTACCATCTGCTTTGAAAGGAAGCCACATAGATGAGTAAAATCCATTTGACAGTGATACTCTATAAGAAACTGGAATAATAATATTTTATTTCCTAAAGACAAAAATCAAAGATGCTTCTGAAAATTGGAAAGTGCCAAGCAGACTGGCAGCAAACAAGATAGATATATTTTCTATGTTAAAAACAGAGATTTCCAGTGATAGACAGAGAGCTCAACTAAATCTGCCTAAAATATGATGCATGCAATCCATAAATTATCTTATATTACTCATTACAAAGAATATAACTACCGCAGCTATTTTGAATTGATAACTATTTTAAAGAATGTCTTTTGTAGTTAAATTCAAAAGAGCTTTCTGTTTATGGTAAATAATATGATACTGCAGATAGTTAAAGGATATCACAAAGTATGACTCCACTTTTGATGTTTGGCAGCTGATAGACTTCAAGTCCCTTTACTCCTTTTTGTCCTCCTTTCCTGCATCTAGACATGGTGATAGGAGAGCCCAGGTACTCCCTCCTTTATCACCAGAGGAAAGTTCAAACTATGCAAGTCTGATATCACTTAAATGTGGAATCTAAAATATGACACAAATGATCCTAAATACAAAACAGAAACAGATTCATGGACAGGGAAAATAGACTTGTGGTTGCCAAGGGAGGAAGTGCGATGGACAAGGAGTTTGGGGTTTGTAGATGCAACCTCTTACATTTAGAATGGATAAGCAATGAGGTCCTATTGTATAGCACAGGGAAATATAGCCAGTATCTTAGGGTAAAACATAATGGAATACAATGTGAGAAAAAGAATATATATATATACACATATGACTGGGTCATCATCCTTTACAGCAGAAATTGATACAAGAATAAAAATCAACTATAATTTTAAAAATAAAATAAAAATTCCCTGATCACTGAGAATTCAGGTAAGCTTCCCCTTTAGCTAAAACAAAAGCCAAAGCCAATTGCACTTCCTTGTACTAACAGAGCTTTATCCCACCTTTGTAGGGTGATTTTAACACATTTAAATATATGAATCTAGGTGTAAAGTAATTCATATCAAATAATACAGTAGGCACTGTAGGTTACAGAAAATATCCTAATGTAACCTAGCTCATTAATGTTAACCTAATAAAATATTTTATCTTGGGCACCATATACAATGAAGTTAGTAACTTTCTGGATTAAATAGTTAAAAGCATAATTCTCACAGTACAGTTTTACTTTTAAATTTGTATATAGATGCTAAAACAGAAATGAAATTTTAAATTTCAAATGAAATTGTTAGCTAGGAAAGTCTGCAGTCACAGTAATTTGCAGGAGATAAACTATGAAAGCTTCCTGAAGATACGAAATAAGTGCATTTAGGGAAGAAAAAAAATACAATCATTAATTTTGTATCTTGATTATTCTATTCATTTGTAATTTTGACAAATATTTACATATTACAGGGTTAATATGGTGGTTAATATGTCACATACAAAAGAAAAAGCATTACTTTTGTTCTTCACTGAGTTGATTTATATATTTCTATCTGTAAACCTAGATGTAGACTTGTAGCTGATCAGGATAGAAATTAAAATATTGAATTAATATTTAATTCACCACTAGATTTAAATTCAAATTGATTCTATAAAATGGAAGTTAAATTTCTTTTTTGTCTTTTGTCTTTTTTGTTGTTGTTGCTATTTCTTGGGCCGCTCCCACGGCATATGGAGGTTCCCAGGCCAGGGGTTGAATCAGAGCTGTAGCCACCGGCCTACGCCAGAGCCACAGCAACGCGGGATCCGAGCCGCGTCTGCAACCTACACCACAGCAATGCCGGATCGTTAACCCACTGAGTAAGGGCAGGGACCGAACCCACAACCTCATGGTTCCTAGTCGGATTCATTAACCACTGCGCCATGACGGGAACTCCGGGAGTTAAATTTTTTATGTACACGTAGACATGGACACATATATAAGGCATTGGTACACACATATATGTATATATATCCCATTATATATATATATGCATATATAAAATAACATGGAAGTATATGTAGTGTATTAAATTTAAAATTTGTGTATATGTACACACACAATTGTGTACACACACTAAAATTGTGTACACACACTAAAATTGTGTACATATACACACACTTAAATGACACATACAATATAATATGTTATTTGTTCATTCTTACTTCTAAGGAAGACCATTTTAAGTAAAAATAAATAAATATTTAAAAGGGTCAATAATCTTGTAAAATGCCTTCTGAAACATATGAACTCTTAGTATGTTTTCTCTCTCAGCAAAAATCTAAAAATATGAAAACCAAGTTTTTGTAGAGGCAGCAATGAATCAAACCTATTACTGAGACTTTAAGCTGCTCCAGCTGCATGTGAAGGAGGTGTGAAAAAATGAAAGTTCAATAATCTAAAAAAAAATAGTGCCTTTCCGCACTTGGTGGGATGGTGGTGATTGTGGAGCACACAGAGTAGTATTCACTCAGTGGGGGATTTTTGCAGTAGCAGTATGATCTAGTCTAAATCCTAATCCAAAATTAAAACTCAAGGTATATTTCATTACATCTGAGCCAACATTTTCTGAAATGCATTCTCCAGCTAAGATCCCCTAAGTTTCATTATCTTAATTAAGATTTTACCTCATTTCAATGTATTCTTTAGAACATCCCTCTTGCAAGAGATGTGTCATTTTAAAACACATCTCTTTGGATGATTGCTTTTCATGCTTATTACATCATTTGAGATATTGCAGATATTCTTTTACTTAAGGGGGAATAACAAAACGGTGTTGAAAATATTTCTAGAATTTTATATTTCTTATTTGATATTCTGGAAGATATTCAATGTACAGGATATGACTACATAGATTTTAAGCCTTTAAGTTGTGGGTGCTAAATGAGAATATAAATTGTAATGAACATTAGTTATTAAAATAGTTGAATTTGCTTCTGGTGGGAGTGCAAATATTGATGAATCACTGTTTCTCATTCTATCATTCAAACTGATGGCACAATAATAACACATATTAACACTTTTTTGAAATGAACTCTGATGGAAATCATAATTTTTAATACACTAAAGAAACTATTAGTAATTGGTAATCTATGAATACATGGTAAAATTAAATAAGTGGTGTGGGCTGAGTCCTTTGTACTTAAAACTCTACCTAATAGAGCTCTGCCTCAAGAAATTTACCTCAGATATCCAGGCTTATGAGAAACACAAGGATAAAATCATATAGCATGGAAAAGTGTGCTGTAATATATGTGACTACTCAGAGGTTAATATATGCTAAATAAAATTTCAAAAGTGTAAAATCAGTATTTATTATACACCAATTATATTTATTGCTGCATAATTTACAATAGTCAAGATATGGAGAAGTTCCTATCATGGCACAGTGGAAATTAATCTGACTAGGAACCATGAGGTTGCAGGTTTATCCCTGGCCTTGCTCAGTTGGTTAAGGATCCGGCATTGCTGTGAGCCGTGGTGTAGGTCACAGACATGGCTCAGATCTTTCATTGCTGTGGCTGTGGCATAGACGAGCAGCTATAGCTCTGATTTGACCCCTAGCCTGGGAACCTCCATATGCCATGAGTGTGGCCCTAAAAAAGACACACACACACACAAAGATATGGAAACAACCTAAGTGTCCAGTATTTATCAATAGATGAATGAATGAAGATTTTAAATGTTATGTACATATTACATCATAGGATATTATTCAGCTATGAGAAAGAACGATATCCTGCACTTGAGACAACATGAATAGATCTAAATAGTGTTATGCTAAGTGAGGTTAAGTCAGACATACAAAGGCAAATGTTGTATGATATCACACATGTGGAACCTAAAAAAGTTGAACTTTTAAAAACATAGAGTAGAATTGCAGTTACCAGGGACTGGGGAATGAGGAATTAGGGAGAATTTTAAGGTTACAAAAGTGCAACTTGTAAAATAAATTCTGAAGATATAACACACCGCATAATGATTTTTGTCAACAATACTATATTAGAAACTACAAAGTCACTAAGAGACTACAATTAATTATTCTCATCACAAAAAAATAAATGATAATAATGAGACATAATAGTGGTATTAGCTAATGGTGGTAATTAAATTTCAATGTAAAAATATATTAAACAAAATTGTTATACATTTTAAACTTATATAGTACTATATGCCAGTTATACCTCAACTATAAAAGGATTCCTTTTTGAATGAAAGTTTTGTCATTTGCAGCAACACAGATGAAACTAGAAATTCTTATATGAAATGAAGAAAGTCAAAAAAGAGAAATAAAAATATTATATGATATAACGTCTATGTGGAATCTAAAATATGGCACAGGAAGTACCCTTGTTGCTCAGCAGTTTACTAACCCAACTAGTACCCATGAGAATGTGGGTTAGATCCCTGGCCTCACTCAGTGGGTTAAGGATCTGGCATTGCCATGAGCTGTGGTATAGGTTCCAGATGTGGCTCAGATCCAGCATTGCTATGGCTGTGCCTAGGCTGGTAGCTGAAGCTCTGATTCGACCTCTAGCCTGGGATCTTCCATGTACCCCAGGTGCAGCCCTGAAAAAGCAAAACAAAACAAGACAAAAAAAAACAAACAAAAACAAGGTGGCGCAAATGATCCTATGCACATCATAGAAACAGATTATGGACATGGAGAGCAGATTTTGTTTGTCAAGGTATAGGGTGGGTAAAGAAGCAAATGGACAGGAGTTTGGGGTTGGTAGGTGCAAATAGAATAGAATTCCTCTCTGAAGGATATCTTTTTTTTCTGCTTTGTTCTCCAATTTGCATAGTCACTAATATCTTACCTAAGGGAAAAAAAAGAACTTCCTTATTAAACTTAGATAGTGGCAAAACACTGAAAGAGGGGTTTTAAGACATATGGGCAAGAATAAATTATGTGATAGAGAAAAATCTTGATAGAGTTGAAGAACTATGGGTTTTGGCAATACCTACTGCATGCAGAAGTTCCTGGCCAGGGACTGAACCAAAGCCACAGCTGTGATTTCAGCCACAATAGGGACAATGCCAGATTTACAACTTTCTGAGCCACCAGTGATATCCAGTCCCTCAACTATATGCAAAGTGATCCATAAACTTTAATTCCACTGAGGCGCTAATGTTATATCCCTTAAATGTTCGAATAGGACCTAGAAATGTAATGTTTGCATGGCATATGCCACAAAAAAGATTTCCAAATTGACTGAAAATTTGGATAAAATTTAAGTAAAAGTAAGATTACAAGTTTTTTGTTCTATGGATAATAAAATGTTGTGTTCCAAAATCAAAACCAGTCTTATGTTTAAGTCTTTAAGTCATTTTGAGTTTATTTTTGTGCATGGTGTGAGGGTGTGTTCTAATTTCATCGATTTGCATGCAGATGTTGAGTTTTCCCAGCACCATTTGCTGAAAATACTGTCTTTTTCCTATTTTATATTCTTGCCTCCTTTGTCTAAGATTAATTGACCATAGGTGTCTGGGATTATTTCTGGGTTTTCTATTCTATTCCACTGGTTTCTATGCCTGTTTTTGTAACAGTAACACACTGTCTTGATTACTTTAGTTTTGTGATATTGTCTAAAGCCTTGAGAGTTATACCTCCCACTTGCTTTTTTTTTTTTTCTCACAATTATTTTGGTAAACCTGGGTCTTTTATGGTTCCATATCAATTTTTAATTTTTCTGTTCTACTTTTGTGAAAAATGTCATCAGTAATTTGATAGGCATTGCTTTGAGTCTGTAGATTGTTTTGGGTACTTTAGTCATTTTAACAATACTAATTCTTCCAATCCAGGATAAGGGAATGACTATTTATTTGAATCCTCTTAAATTTAGTTGAATAATATTTTATAGTTCTTAGCATATAAGTCTTTCTCCTCCTTGGTCAGGTTTATTCCTAGGTATTTAATTTTCAGTGTTTGATTTTAAAAGGTATTGTAGTCGAAATTTCTCTGACATCAACCTTACAAATATTTTCTCAGATCAGTCTCCCAAAGCAACAGAAATAAAAGCAAAAATAAACCAATGGGACCTAATCAAACTGGCAAGCATGTGCCCAGCAAAGGAAACCAAAAAGAAAACAAAAAGACAACTTACAGAATGGGAGAAAACACTCTCAAATGATGCAACTGACCAGGTATTAATCTCTAGAATATGCAAGCAACTTATACAACTCAACAGCAAAAAAGCCAACACCCCAATGGAAAAATGGGCAAAAGACCTGAATAGACATTTCTCCAAAGAATATGCAAGATGGCCAACATGCACATTGAAAAAATGCTCCACACCCATGATTATTAGAGAAATGCAAATCAAAACTACCACAAAATACCATCTCACACCAGTCAGAATGGACATCATTCATAAGTCCACAAATAACAAATGCTAGAGGGGGTGTGGAGGAAAAAGAACGCTCCTGCACTGTTGGTGGGAATGTAAGTTGGTACAATGACTATGGATGACAGTATGGAGGTACCTTAGAAAATGTTACATAGAACTACCGCGTGATCCAGCAATCCCACTCCCAGACAAAACTCTCCTTGAAAAAGACACATGTACTTGCATGTTCACTGCAGAACTATTCGCAATAGCCAAGACATGGAAACAACCTGAATGTCCATCAAAAGGTTATTGGATTAGGAAGATGTGGTATATATACATGATGGAATACTACTCGGCCATAAAAAAGAACAAAATCATGCCATTTGCAGCAACACGGATGGAACTAGAGACTCTCATACTCAATGAAGTTAGAAAGAGAGAGACAAATGCCATATGATATAACTTATATATGGAACCTAATATGTGACACAAAGGCACCTTTCCACAGAAAAGAAAATCATGGAATTGGAGAATAGACATGTGGTTGCCAAGGGGAAGTGGGAGGGAGTGGGATGGACGGGAAGTTTGGGGTTAATAGATTCAGACTATTGCCTTTGGAATGGATTAGCAATGAGATCTTGCTGCATAATTCTGGGAAGTATGTCTAGTCACTTATGATGGAGCATGATAATACGAGAAAATAGAATGTGTACATATATGTGTAATTGGGTCACCATGCTATAGAGTAGAAAATTCAGAGGAAAATGTAAATCAGGTATAATAAAAAAATAAAAATTATTATATATAAAAATAAAGAACATTTACAAGTAAAGCTAATTCACTGTCTCCTTCCTCCTTTCTCTCCTCCAGAGTTAACTATATTGTGTCCCTTCCTTCTCTTGAACAATCTGTAGTTTTAATATTTTTACTTCATCGTCATCATGTTAGAAATAATACTTTGCCACTCTCAAAACATCATCCAAGAGTGTGTCCTTTAAGGCATGTCAGAACTTTATCCTTTCCAAATCATCCCAATGGCATGCATGGAGTAAGAGAATGAAATGATACCTGCATTTGTTAATAATGAAATTACCTCACTGCTCCAAAAAATTCTCGTGGGAAATTATAATGCTTTATTTCCTTTTAACTACTTTCAGTTTCTCTCTTCAAATTTCACTATCCAGATATAAAATCCACAAAATTTTTTATGTATTAGGCAGATTTTAGCAATGAGCAATGTTTAAGTTGAGCAAATCTCAACATTGGCACATGCCAGTTTGAGTTAATTTTAAATCATTTTTAAAATGATTTTTAAAATTATCTAAAATAATTTTAACCCTTTTTTTTAAAAAGAGAGAAATATCTTCTTTCTTGGTTTCTATTAATGGAGAGTTATATTTAATTACAATTATATTTTTAATATTACAGGCAATAAAACGTTGTCAAAATAAATTTAGTCCTGACAGATTAAAATATTCCAAGAAAAACTTTTCATAAATACAATTTGATTTCTTAAGGAAAAAAAGATACCTCTATTTTTTTCTACTAGTTTTGAATAGCTTTGACAGTGTGTTGGAGTGCCTTATACATATACACACACACCCATACGCACACGCACATATATATGTACACATATATATGTATGTATATATTTGCAAAGCATCACAACAGAGCTAACACATCAAATTGTTTATATTGGAGTTCTCGTCGTGGCGCAGTGGTTAACGAATCCGACTAGGAACCATGAGGTTGCGGGTTCGGTCCCTGCCCTTACTCAGTGGGTTAACAATCCAGCGTTGCTGTGAGCTGTGGTGTAGGTTGCAGACGCGGCTCGGATCCCACGTTGCTGTGGCTCTGGCGTAGGCCGGTGGCTACAGCTCCGATTCGACCCCTGGCCCGGGAACCTCCATATGCCGTGGGAGCGGCCCAAAGAAATAGCAAAAAAAAAAAAAAAATTGTTTATATTCAGTGGTTAAAAAAATAGGAAAAATAATGTGATTCAAATCAGGCAGTATTGATAATTTAAAAAATACAACCATGAATATAAAAATTCTGAAAAAACTACAGTAACTCTTATGAAAGTAAATTTTCTACTATATAAAAATGCCACCTATTTCTAGTGTCTTTCCTTTTTGTATAAGTATAATCGAGGCAATAATAGGTCTGTCTTTAACCAATATGATCCATACATATTTTTACATTATCTGACACTTGTATTTTCTTTGAAATTCAATATTATACTTTGCTTTATATCATGTTCTGAACATTGGAAACAAATACCAGAGGAGTAATAAGCTTGATGATTATGGTCGTAAGTATAAATTTACCAGAATATATTTTATAAGGCTGGAATACAACTTTTTCTCAAAGTTAGGAATACCAGTATTGTTTAATGGGAGTGTAGCCTTGATAATAGATGTTATTATCAGGATTAATTGGTGAAAATTTCCCAAAAGAAATATATTAGAATGAAGAAAAATCAGTCATCTTCAGACAATCTTTTCCTTTCTGTGTGAAGTTATTTTGTTGTCTACGCCTCTCTATACATTTAATGTATGTATTTCAATTTCATCTTAATAAGACATACATCCGTTTAAAAGTGAGATATATAGGAAATACACATTTGAATGATAATTTAATGAAATTTAAATATGCTATCATCACTCTATGTGCAATTTTAATGGAAAATTTTTATAAAAGGGCATGTGTCTGTTCTTAGTACTCTTACAGAAGAATGTATCACATATAGAATTGCAAGTAAATTATGAGACTTAAAAACAACAGTCTAGGAGTTCCCTGTTGGCTCGACAAGTTAAGATCTGCCGTTGTCATTGCTGAGGCTCAGGTAGCTATTGTGGCATGGATTCAACCCTTGGCCCCTGGCCCCAGAACTTAGCAGGGTGTGGCCAAAAAAAAGTCTAAAATAAAGAAGTAATGCAAAGCATAATTTATTAATGTGAAGAATGGTTTATTAACTCTAATCGTAAGCATTGTTTTTAATCCACTAATATATCAACTCAACAAATATCTAGTCTCTATTATGACTAAATTATAAATAGAATACTTAAACCAGATTTGAAAAGCAGTTGAAATAATCATCACAGAGGCATAAAGATTCACTCTTTCTGATTTTAATAGCATATATAATAATGGCTTATAATATGAATAATATCCTTTGTGATGTCAATGAACATCTAAATAAACATCAAATTAAAATGTCATGTACTTGTTATAGGTTTTTCATCCTTATTTTACTTTCCTTGATATTTTTGTCTCATGTTTATAAACATTTGAGTAAACAAAATTTTCAAAGTCCATTTTTCCACTCCTTTCAAAAATTTATATTGTAGCATTTTTGCTTTTTGTTGTTTGAGACAGTCCAACATATTGGTTCATTAGAGGTGCAACTGAGTGGGCCATGGCAGAATTTGTTGCTTTCGTTCTATTTTTCTTCCACAAATTAACAGTAATGCCACACCATGTCAAGTTAATTTTGTTCTGAACGCCTGTATTTGGGGATGTTGATGTGACAGGTGGTTTTCTTCCTGCTTAGATTTAAATTATGAAGTTGCAATATAATCTTCCATTTTAAATTACATGGAACATATTTCTGCATTGAAGTACTAGTTACTTGACAAGTGAAAACATGTCTTCCTTTCCTTTCCTTTTTAAATCATTCTCTTAATTCCATGTGTTATGGCATTGGGCTTGAATTCCTCAACTTCCCATTTTTTATTTTATTAAAAAATGTGTATAGTAAACATTTATGTTACATACATTTCAATTTAGCATAAAATAATTGCATTTTTGTATATGTGGAACTTTTAATTTTAGAAAAATACCAGCCTTTATAAAAGCTAATAATATTTTGTTACGTATTTCATATAATTTTAATTTTAATATTATTTAAATTAATTATTTAGAACACAATAATTATGATGGACTTGAAGTGTTCTCATTATTAAGAGTTTTTGTATATATGTCTGTACCATTATTTTACATAAGTTAAAAATAAACTCTCATTTTAGCTCCTCTGCTTATAGTAGTAAATATTCATCTTGTTGAGAAGAAATAATGGGTTGCTATTTGCTAATAAACAGATCACAGTAATGAGTTAATATTAAATTCTATAATTTTTATCTGTGAAATTATTGATTCCAGTGAGCATATTATCACCTATGCTTTAGAATTTCTTAAGTAACTTAACTGAAAAAAGTATAAGGGTTTTACACAGAAAAAATAATGTAAACTTTCAAAAATATATTTGAATTCTGAAATATATTTTATTAATAAGCATGGTATAGTAACACATAAGAATTACAGTTGTGTACTAGAAATATGGATATTTTATTCTATTAGATTTTTCAATAAGATTAATCAAATGACCTATACCTGTTTCATAATACATTTTATTATTATAAAGATAGAACCTTTATTTTCTACAAGATGATATCCAAATTAAAAGTGTTGTTACTTTATTTCCATTTTTATAATAGAATAACTTAATTGTGAACTCTTTTACCCTATCTATCCAATGTGAGAATATCTTAAAGGAAAAAAAAACAAATTAAATTAAAGAAAGCTTTATTGAAAACCCATTAGGTACTGGCCTAAAGTGATGCTTAAATTAATAATACAGGGTCTCTCACTACAAGTTAGTTAAGCTATAAGGAGAGAAGAACATGAAAAAACAAATGGTTATTAAAAGAGGTATTATAATTTATATTCTTTAGGTACATAGAGAATGGTGTATTATATCAAGATAATAATATTTTTCATAAAGGAATTGACATTTGCTCTGGATGTTGAAAGAAACGCATGGTTTTTTAAGCCTCTCAAGTGCATAATAACAGGGAGAGGATATAAATTAAGAATGAAAACAATGGAAACTATTACATTTAGAATGGATAAAGAAGGAGGTCCTACTCTATTGCATAGGGTGTTATATCCAATCTCTTGGGATGGACCATGATGGAAAAAAAAAACATTTAAAAAGTATATATGTGTGTGTGTGTGTGTGTGTGTGTGTGTGTGTGTGTATTACATATACATATATACATATAATATAAATTACATATAAATTATATATATTATATAAATATTATATATATTCACTTTGCTGTACAGAAGAAATTGGCACAACTTTGTAAATCAACTATACTATTTTAAAAAAGAAAGAGTGAATACAAACAGAATGCCTGTGTTTTTGGTCTCAACTGAAAGAGAAGTTGCTAAAGAATGTATGGTATGATAGGACTTTTAAAACTAAGAGTTTGATCAGAAATGTATTCTTAAAATTCTTTTAAGCTGATGTCAGACATAACAAAAACATGGCTCAAAAATTTGGTTCATTGGAAACTATGCTTAGTATTACTATGGGGACAATAAAGTAGTTATTCTTGAAAACCTAGAGGAAGACGATCATAAAATACTGCTGTTTTTAGGGAAGAATGTCTAAATGGTTGTGAACACAAGAAAGAAGAACTTGTAACTCTCCTTCATCAATAATCAGTAAAGGACTTCCCATCATGGCTCAGTGGTTAACGAACCCGACTAGGAAGCATGAGGTTGCAGGTTTGATCCTTAACCCACTGGCCTCACTCAGTGGGTTAAGGATCCAGCCTTGCCGTGGCTGTGGTGTAGGTCGAAGACGTGGCTTGTATCCCACTTTGCTGTGGCTCTGGCATAGGCCAGTGGCTACAGCTCCGATTAGATCCCTTGCCTGGGAACCTCCATATGCCTCAGGTGCGACCCTAGAAAAGACCAAAAAAAAAAAAGTCAGTAAAGAATTCTTCCAGAGTTTTCTCCTTTGGCCCTTGGAAATACTTGTTGAAGCTGAAATAAACATCTATTTGGGAGTATGCCCTTCACAGCTCAGTGGTAATGAACCCAACTAGTATCCATTAGAATGCAGGTTTGATCCCTGGCTTCACTCAGTGGCTTAAGGATCCAGCATTTCCATGAACTGTGGTGTTGGTCACAGACATGCCTCAGATCCTGCATTGCTGTGGCTTTAGTGTAGGCCAGCAGCTACAGCTCCTTATTTGACCCCTAGATTGGGAACTTCCATATGCCATGAGTGTGGCCTTAAGGAGACAATAAAATTAAAAAAAAAAATCCACGTGATATTCATATTCAAATACTGAAAAAAATGAAGACACTGATATCTAAAGTTTAACAAAAATGAAGACATTTTAAATTTTTTAGAGTATCTTGAAAGTGTCTAAATTTGAGAAAATCAAGGGCTACATTCTAAATGAGGAGAACTACATTGCAGTTCCATACCATGAATATTTGGCCCTGAATAATGAATAAACCAGCAAAAACATCAAATACGAGATAGTAGAAATTTGTTGTCACAGAGACTCAAACAAGTCTCCTAGTTCTATTCACTAGCATGGAACAATTAAAAAATAAGCACATTTTCCCCTCAGGTCTTTTCCTTCTCCTCCATCTATTTATCCTTTTTTTTTTTTTTTGGACAATCATGATCAAGTATAATTATATATATTTACTAAAGAGTTTAGTGAGAATTAAGGAATGATTTACTTAACAATTCATAACACTACCTAAATAGCATCTAATAAACTGGTAAATGCTATCACAGTGTATATCGATATTTGTGAGTGTAGAAATTATTTATGAAAATGAGTAGTAGTTTTGTGGTTGTAACATTTTTTATAACCTCAGCAGTATTAATGTTTTTGTAGAAAAATACTATAAGTTATGAGTAATTTTGTGGTGTGATTATTTGAAATAGTATGTGTAGTTATAAAACTGGTTGTGGTGTATTTGTGGAAGAACCTGATAGGAAAGATCCCTGGGAACAGACATAATTGACATACCTTGTCCACATACCTTTAAAGAAATGAATGGCTGAAACAAACATCTCAATGGAAAATCATAGACTGTGAAATCAGAAAAATTGACTTTTAAGTCCTGTCTCTGCAGTTTATATATTTTTATGATGTTAGGTAATTTACTTAGTGTTTTTCAGCCTCTTTCCTCTCAGAACATGAACATAATGGGTGGGGAAAAAGGGTGTGAAAAAAACCAATAAAAAATTTATATTGAAAATTTTTTCTAAAAAATAATAAAGGATAACAAGATTTGCAGCTTTGATTCATAGGTCATAAACCTGTTGTCAGAACAATTGAGCATCCTATCACGTGCTCAGAGGTTGGTAGAATATTGGCAGCTTAATGTTCAGTGATTAAATAAAGTTACCAATCTTATATTTCAGATATTTCTGTAGAATCCAGATTTCCAGCTTTTCTTGAAAAACAGGTTTATTTGAGAACACTGGTCTAACATTTTTCAAAGGCAATAACTGGTAGAAGCTGAGTAACTGATTTTCCTCTTAAGCAGGGCAGGGTCCCTAGTTTATCACACCAGTCATATACATTTACAGTTTCCTTGACATGGTGATAAATTGAGTTGAAATTTGTCACTGAACTTGTTATATTTTGTCTTTTTTTGTAGTTAAATCTTATTTTATTATTTTTAATTATTTCCCTAATACATTTTTTTTTCCTACTGTACAGCATGGTGACCCAGTTACACATACATGTCCACATTATATTTTCACACATTATCATGCTCCATCATAAGTGACTAGGCATAGTTCCCAGTGCTACACAGCAGTATCTCATTGCTAATCCATTCCAAAGGCAATAGTTTGTATCTATTAACCCCAAGCTCCCCAACCACCCCACTCCCTCCCTCTCCCCCTTGGCAACCACAAGTCTATTCTCCAAGTCCATGATTTTCTTTTCGGTGGAAAGGTTCATTTGTGCCTTGTGCCTTATTTTAGATTCCAAGTTTGTCTTTCTCTTTCTGACTTACTTCACTCAGTATGAGAGTCTCTAGTGTCTTAATAGATTTTAGAAAAGAGTGAAATATTTCGGTACCTAATCTCTGTCAAAAGTTTGAAACCAACACATAAACCCAGAAGACTACAGAGTTTCATAAAAAGGGGTAAAATATTTCTTCATTAAAATAATAAAATCAAGACATAATTATTAATCAATCTTTATATACCCTGCTTATGTGGCTTCTCTAGTCATTTGAGTTTCAATTACTGTTCTCAGAAAATATACAAACAATGGAGTTCTCACTGTGGCTCAGCAGGTTACAAACCTGGCTAGTATGCAGGTACTAGTAGAAGGATGCAGGTTAGATTCCTGACCTCACTCAGTGGGTTAATAATCTGGGGTTGCCATGAGTTGTGGTGTGGATCAAAGAAAAGGCTCAGATACCACGTTGCTGTGGCTGTGTGTAGGCCATAAGTTCAGGTCCGATTAGAGTCCTAGCCTGGGAAATTTCATATGCTGCAGGTGTGACCCTAAAAATTAAAAAAAAAAGAAAATATACAAATATTTTTGGAGACTTACTGGATATATAAATTAAAGGATAGAACAATAAGTCTAGTTAGTGTGCCAAATGATGGAATAAAAGAAAATGTTGGTACTTTTAGTAACTGTGATTAAATTTTTCAATGTCAATCCCACAGTTCATAAATATTCAGCACTTCTAAATGTTGAGATTTCTTTTAATACACAATCTTTTATCATTAAATGGAAGCATATCTTTATATTCTACAAAATGAAACATTCTATATTAGTGCATATATTTTTTTGTAATTTTGACCAATCAAATAAAATTCACATATGCAAACACATATTCAGATATCTTTTGTGTACTGAAACTTTCACCTCAAAATTACTTGTATAGTTTAAATCAAAGAAACCAACTATGAAAACTAAATTCTGTTAATTATTCTTGGTTATGCTTTGGAAGAAAAAATCTTTTTTTGTTTTTCTTATATTTTGATTCTTAAGCAGCTAGATAAATAATATTTGTTTCTATACATTCCATAGTCTTTTCAAACTATAAATTGTTCTGACTTTCTAATTTCTATCCATCACAGTTATTTATATAGTTAATATATATTCTTTGATTTCTTTATATTTATTAAACTACACCTTCAGCAAGTGGGATATTTTAGGTTATTATTTATTAAATTATCACATTGAAATAGTTAATCATTTATACCCTCTCCATATGAAATAATATATTTTTCAATAGTTGAGCAAACAACAAAGTACTATTTGATATGTAAAACCATAATAAGAGTTAGTCTAATACTTAGTATTCATTGATAGTATACAGTATTTTTCATTACTATAACATCAATAAAACAATTGGCATAATTACTTTAAGCAATACATTCCCAAATATTGATTTAAAATAATTTGCCACATGAAGACTCAAAAGCTCTTTATATAAGTCAAAGTATAATTATTGAATAAATCTATTTACTTTTAATGTTTGTCATGATGTAGTCTAGACATAGCAACAATCTCCAATTACATTTTTTAAAAAATATAATTATGATAAAATAGTGCTTACTGAATTATATTTTTTTCAAAACAATAATTTTAATTGTTTATAAGTGGAACATCTTCATAAACAATTCTAAAGTCATCGTTTCAGGAATGTCTTTCTTAAAATCTACAGTATATGAAAAGATAGAAACTGCATTACAACCAAAAGGAGTCAAATGATAAAATCTCTAACTGCTAATTATCATTCATTGACCTTATTTTAAAAAATCTCATGTGAATTTATGATCAAGAAATGTTCCAATTTTCTAAACTAAAGTGAGGGGGCTTAATAAAGTACATTTTATTTCAGAAGAATTTTTTAAAAACCTGATTGTCATAGATAGGTTTCTCATTTTATTTTATCAATCTACAGTTTAATTTGTTTCACTGATTTTCTTTCAACTGTCATTGAAATCCCTTTTTGTTTCCATTTTCCACACATTTACTAATGAAAAGTTAAACATTGAAGAGTCTGTTACTAGTATGTTTATGTATCTCACTATTTAGATAGTGAAACTCTGAGAATTTTTATCTTCCTAATAACTTAAAAATAGAAAATAAAAAAAATCAAAACAGTGCAGTATCTGTAAGGGTACATTATATTAACTCTTGGTTTGTGTTTGTGTATGTGTGATAGAGCAAGATAGAGAGAGGATTATGTTAATCTTTACACTAAATATCCTAACAAACAGTAAATTTAAGAGCCATTTAATACTATAATTTATAAAGTTGAGTTGTGGGCAGTATGAGTCCAGTGGTACTAGGGCAGTTTCACTAAGTATTCAAGGAATCTAATGTCTTCTTTTATCAGTGCCTCTATCCCTAGCATATCAAAATGACACTCATATTTCAATATGGTAACTCAAGTTGAGCCGTCAGCTATCACATCTATATTCCTTTCTGTAAGAAAGAAGAGTTAAAGAAACTCATGACTTCTCTCTTCTTTTTGTTATTAAAAAAAAGAAAGAAAGAAAATGGGAGGGAAATAAAGGAGTTCCCATGTGGCCCACTGGATTATGGAACTGGCATTGTCGTTGGGGCTGGAGTTGCTGCCGTGGCTTGGGTTTGATCACTGGCCTGGGAAATTTCTCCTCGTGCCATGCGTGTGGCCAGGAGAAAAATAAAAAGGAAAGAATATGGGGAACAGTTATGTGTCTTGGGAACATGTACTATCATTAACCATTATGTTTGTGATCTATTTATTGAACACATATTTCCTAAAATTTGATCATTTTCTAAAATAAAGTTAATGTAGTGGGGTGTTAAATTTCCCCACTATTATAGTGTTTCTGTCAATTTCCTCTTTTTTGGCCATTAGCAGTTGCCTTAGATATTGTGGTGCTCCTTTGTTGGGTGCATATATATTTATGATAATTATATCTTCTTGCACTGATCCTTTGATCATCATGTAATGTCCTTCTTTGTCTCTTGAGACCATCTTTATTTTAAAATTTATTTTGTCTGATAAGAGTATTGTTACTCCCACTTTTCATGGTTTCCAGTTTCATGTTATATCTTCTTCCATCCCCTCACTTTAAGTCCTTAGATCTGAAGTAGGTCTCTTATAAACATATATATGGGTCTTGTTTTTGTATCCATTCAGCCAATCTGTGTCTTAGTTGGAGAATTTAATCCATTCACATTTAATGCAATTATGGGTAAATATGTACTTGTTGCCATTTTATTAATATTTTTGGATTGTTATTTTGGGTATTCTTTCTTCCCTTCTTTTTTGTTGTCTTCTCTTATGATTTGCTGATTGTCTTTAGTGTTATGTTTGGATTGTTTTTTCTAAGTGTGCATCCATTATAGCTTTTTGATTTGTGTTTCCCATTATATATTTTGATATCACCATCGATATATGTGTAGAATTGTTGCTGGTGGGTGATCTCAATTTCAAATGCATTTTCAATGTTCTGCATTTATCCTTTCCTCTTACCACATTGCTAGTTTTGAACATATGTCAGTGGGTGATTTCCTAATTTTATATTATCTTTAACTTTACCAGTGAGCTTCTTCACTTGTAATTTCCTTGTTTCTATTGGTGGCTTTTCCTTTTCTGCTTAGAGAAATTTCCTTAGCCCTTATTGTAGAGCTGTTTTGGAGATTCTGAGTTCTCTTAGCTTTTGTTTGTCTGAGAAGCTTTTTATCACTTTATCAAGTCTGAATGAGAGCTTTGCTGTGTAGAGTCTTCTTGGTTCTAGGTGTCTCCTCTTCATTGCCTCAAATCTTGCTATGTGCTTCTGGCTTTCTGAAGCCTTCTAATTTCTACTGAAAAAATCAGCTGTTATGGGACTTCCCTTATATGTTATTTGTTGCTTTTCCCTTGTGTCTTTTAATAGTTTTTCCTTGTATTTAATTTTTTAACAGCTTGATTAGTATGTGTCTTGTTGTGTTCCTTCTCGGGTTTATCTTGTGTGGAAGCCTCTGTGCGTCCTCAACTTGAGTGCTTCCTTTCTTATATTAGGGAAATTTTTAGCTATAATCTCTTTGAATACTTTCTCTGGCCCTTTCTTTCTCCTCCATCTGGGACCCCTATAACATGAATGTTGCTATGTTTATTTTTGTCCCATAAGGCTTTTAGGCTCTTCTCAGTTCTTTTCATCCTTTTTTTCTTTATATTTTCTGTGGCAGTGATATCTTCCACTCTGTCTTCCACTTCACTTTTTCATTCTTCTGCCTCCATTACCCTTCTATTTATTCCTTCTAGTGTGTTTTTCATTTCAGATATTGTGCTATCTTAATTTGCCTGATCTTTAGCTTCTATAACTCTTTATTAGACATTTCTTTTAACTCTTTGATCTGATTCTCCATTTTTTCCCCACATTTTGGATCATCTTTACATTTCCTAACATTCTTGTAACCAAGCAGGAAACTATGAGGCCTTCCCAGAACAGCCCCACCCCTGCCCTCAGTCATATCCTCCACCTTCTTTTTTCCTATAGAAAAATTTTACTCAAATAATCCTTTTAATCAGAGAAATGTGAACATATAGAGATACTATGGCAAAATAATATTTTAGCCATTCAACAAAATCAAGGACTTTTAGTTCTTCCTCAAGGATTATAGATAATACTCAGAGCCATGTCCTTGGAGTTGTTTTGTAAATATTGAAGCCCCACCAGGTGGAAGAGGTCAACGTGTGCTGCCTATACGCAGGAACCCCAGACCTTTGGAACCACAAGTTTGATGACACTGACTCCCAATCAACAATCAGGAAAATGTCCATGAGCTAATCACACCTTGCTCCTTGAACTCAATGACTCACAACTACCTCCTCCAGCGGGGGGGCACAGTACTTGAGGCACTAGCCTGCTGTCTTCCCTCATTGTGTGGCAATTAAAGCTACTTTTTTTTGTTTCCTCCAGCTATCTCTCCATGTTTCTATATGGCATCTAAGTACAGAGGCAGCTGATATTTTGGCAACATTCTGGATGCTGAGGAATACAGGACCAAAGGTGTCATCAAGATAGGTTTCTTTCTGTGGCATCTTCTCTTGGTTTACAGACTGCTACCATCTGCTGTGACCTCTTATTTGTGCACACTGAGGAAGCAAGCAAGTTCTCTGATGTCTCTTCTTATAAGAAAATTAAGCCAATGGAATCAAGGTTCCACCTTTATGACTTCATTTAACCTTACTTACTTCCATAAAAGCCCTACCTCAAAATACATTTATATTGGGGGTTAGGGTTTCATCATATCATTTTGGAGAGGCACAGGCATTCAGCTCATAATAACTTCTTTTGAGTTTGACAGATCAGTATCTCCACAAAGCCAGTTGTGAGAAATAAGAAATATAATTTAAAATTACATCCCAATTGTCATAAAATAAACATGTTCAGATTTTTGCAAAAACAGTGGATAACCCATTTTTAAGATATTATAAAATATTAGGAAGCATAATACTAAATAACTGGATTTATTTATAAATGCTAACTGAAAATAAGAAGGATTTTATTGGAGTCACTCTCTGAAGGTTAAGGGAAACTGAGAAAATTATATATAGGTCTACAGAACTGGAAATATTTTGAAACAAAGCTGTAAAATATGTTTGTGAGGGTACATGTGTTTATGTTATATATTTATACATAAATTAGCAGATGTAGGTATAGATAAAATTAAATGCACATGTGTAGATATAGGTAAAATGCAGATTAGATGTATATATAGCAGAGTTCCTGCTGTGGCATAGTGGGTTAAGGCTCTGACTGCAGTAGCTCAGGTTGCTGTGGAAGTACAGGTTTGATTCCTTGACTGGTGCAGTGGGTTAAAGGATCTGGCATTGCTGTATCTGTGATGTAGGTCAATTTAATTCCTCAATCAGAAATCTCCATATGCTATGGATATATAACTATATTTCAGGGTGTTTTCAATTTAATTGAAAAAATTTGAAATTGTCATAGCATTTTGTTTCATTTTGTCTCCCCTTTCCGTGAATGTCTTTGTATTTATATATGCAAACTTTTATACTCAGGTGCAACTTTTTGGAAGTATTGTTAAGTTAATGAAAGTTATATATCTTTATATATTTGGTATCAACAGGGTATTTAAGTTAGATGATGTATTAAATTCATGTAATGGTAGAATCCTAATAAAATTTCTGCATTGATTTTATTATAGTTATTTTGTACTATATTTCAAAATAACTTATTGTACTTCATTCAGACATATTCTACTATTGGGTATGCTTTAGGGTATTTTAAATTTTAATGTAAACTTATGTTTATAAAACTTCTTCCTTAGTTCTTTCTAAAAGAAAATCTAGACCAACCTAGTTTTGAAATGTTTAAGGACATATCTGGGTTGCTCAGAATTTAATTATATATAAAAATATGGCTTGGCCAAATTATGAAGTGTATGTAAGCCTTCTTTTCTCATCTAATTAAATGAAGAAAAAATGTGTTTTAAAATAGAATCCTAGCACAATCGACTGTGGAAAATACAAATTTTGGAAAAAGACTTTATATTTTTCATTCAGTTTCAGTGTGACTGGATTCTATTTAATTTATTTTATATGACATTCTTTATATGCAATGTTGCTTCCCACCTAAGATTTTTACATAAATTCATATATCTTCTATACTCAAGAGGATATATGTCTACCTCTATTTTATACTGGCATGTTCTCCATTCCATTTCAGTTCTTATTGATTCCCACAGATAATTGACACATGTGTAGAATATTATACAAAAACTATTTAGTTTATATTATTTCATTGTTATTGGTGTCTTACCATAATATAATATTTAATCAAAGTATTCATTATGGAGCAAATATATGACTTTAAAATTACTCAAGTATTGACACATATGACTATTTTGAAAGCAGAAGCTAAATTGAGATTATAAAGCATTGCTCATGCTAAAATTGTTTTCAATTAATTTAATTCCATGAATTTATTGTTGAAATTTAATTTAGCTTCCTAATACTACCACTTAAAAAAAATTGGTTCATACAAATCTCCTTACCTATTTTTTAGTTACTGAAATAAGAACAAAATTAAGCTGATTAAAAGATTAAAAAATAGCCAAATGGCCAGCTTAAGCAAAGGAACTGCAAGTCATTAGAATTCAGCATTCTGTTTATCTGAGAAAAATTGACATTAAGGTATTTATATCCTCCCAAATGAGAATGTTTGAAAGAAAAAAAAAATCAATGGACTTCACCAATGTTAAATATTTTACCCAGAAATGAAATTACACCTGTTTCTGAACTCAAGGATGACAAAAGAATATAAGCTAAAAAAAAGTAATACTCTGAATCACATTCTATATAGTGTTTACTTAACACTTAATATTATACTGTTTATTAAATTAGCATGTATTTTTTCTGCTGGACATCTTCTCAGTTGCTAGGTTATTCCCAAAACCCTTTCCTGAGAGTTGCCTATACCCACAGCCATTGATGAAATGGTGATTCTAGCAAGTGCATTAGCACCATATGCCCTCTGAGTATTTTATTTGCTTTAAAGTAAATGCCAATAACTTCACATATATCAAAAGAACAACCCAAGATGTTTCCAATGAATAGAGGTTCCTAAAGGAAGTGCACGAGAATAGTTCAAGAGTCAGAATAATTGCCACAGAGACTCATTGCCACAGAGTCAGAATAATTAATTCTCATTGACTGAAGTGCAACATATATGAGGCTGTGTCCTTGAGCCCATTTTTTCTTTCATGTATTTGGTTCTAAATAAGCCATTTTTAACCAAAATTAGTTTAATTCAAATTTGTAGTGATGATGGAATTCCCTGGTGGTTCATCAGGTTAAGGATCTGGCATTGTCACTGTTGTGCCATGAGCTTGATCCCTGTGAGGGAACTTCCACAGCACAGTCAAAAAACAAGAACAAACACAAATGAACAAACAAACCAAAATTTTAGTAATGAGAATCTTTAACTATTCTTGTATATATCATTTAAAATCCTGACACACAGTCATCATTTCAGGATTCTTAAAGTAATTGAATTTCAAAGACCAAGGAAAAATTACACCAAATTTTTTGATGTTCTGTTTCTTGCAAAGATCTGAGCATTATGGAAATAAAATGAATTGTATACACTTAAATAATCATCATAACACTATCCTGCAATTAGAAGGGTGGGTCGATATAAGGGTGGGTAAAATTTGCCCATGGTTTCTAGTTGCAAGTTAGACTCTCTCCACTCTACTCTCAGCTGCCAGTGGATTCTTTTCAGAGCTCTGTGCTCTCAATCAGAAGCAGTTTCCTCTATAATAGGGAAAATTACAGTTTCTTTCATCTTATTCAAGGCCCTTTGTCCATTATTCGAAAATGTGAAGTTTTATCCTTTGATGTGCTATTACAATTTACACATGATTTACTTTTTTATGGAGTACATAATGACATATATAATATTTTCTAGTAGATGGGATCCATGTACTATTTAAATTCTTCATACTCTACCATAAGCTGTGTGAAGATTAATGTTGTTTATGTTCCTGGAATGTTAATTTCATAAATATAAATAATGCCAGTGCTATTTTTGCATTAAAATGCAACCATATTATTTAAGAAAAAACATATGATAGAATTTACTAAGGTAAAGAATGAAAATGTACAGATATATTGACCCTTTATCAAAACATCTTAGATTTTAACCCACGTGTTTAGCACTGAACAAAGTCATGAGCTAATGTTATATTCTTTGGTAAAATGAATTTGCCACATTTTGCAGGGTCATCTAGGCGAGCCTCAATGTAATATCTTACAGGATTGTCAGAACTTGATAAAATAGAAGTTGTTCAATACAACCTAAAGGAGCACTAACAAATAGAAGCCCCATGTTAAATATGCCATATACATGTTCATTGTCTAGCCATAATGTAATTTTTTTTAATTTTAAGAAAGAAAAACACATGCATTTGTTACATCCAAAATGTGTTTAAAATCTTAGGAAAAAAGAAATAAAGTGGATTTAGAGATTCTCTTGAAAACATGAGAACTCAGATAAGACTGCTACCATAGTATCTAAAGACAACAGTCAGTCATTCCACTGGTAATGTATGCACTTTATATGCCCCTGAAGGATTCAGTTTTCAGGATAATAGACCTCCTCCATTGGCTTCATTCATGTGGAGTGATGGCATGTGCTTGTGTGTCCTTTGATTTACAGACTGAAAAGCCATGAAAAGTCACCCCATATACCCTGCGTGTACCACAACCATACATACGCTGTACATACTACCATACTACAACCACATACAACCATATCACACAAATGCAAGCACAGCTACCATTACTGATGACATAAAATTGCCATTTTGACCATAGTAAAACTGGTAAAATTGTCAGAGAAACTCTCCCACAAACACAAACACCATGTCTGGAAGGGAAACTCCACTTGTAACAACATCCAAACCATCTTCAAGAAGCTATCCATTCATGTATAAAAGAAGGATCAAGAAAGGGTGCAGAAATCTACACATAGAACTATCATATGATCCAGCAATCCCACTTTTGGGCATATTTCCTGACAAAAGTTTCCTTAAAAAAGACACATGCACCCACATGTTCATTGAAGCTCTATTCACAACAGCCAAGACACGGAAACAACCCAAATGACAGATGATTGGATCAGGAAGATGTGTATAAACACAATGGAATACTACTCAGCCATCAAAAAGAGCTAAATCATGCCATTTACAGCAACATGGATGGAAATAGAGACTCTCCTACTGAGTGAAGTTAAGTCAGAAAGAGAAAGACAGATACCATATGATATCACTTATATCTGGAATCTAATATACAGCACAAAGGAACCTTTCCACAGAAAATAAAATCATGGACTTTGAGAATGGACTTGTGGTTGCCAAGGTGGAGGGTTAGGGAGTGGGATGGATTGGGAGCTTAGGGTTAATGAATTGCCTTTGGAATGGAGTAGCAATGAGATACTGCTGTGTAGCACTGGGAACTATGCCTAGTCACTTATGATGGGGCATGATAATGTGAGAAAATAGAATGTGTACATGTAAGTGTAACTGGGTCACCACGCTGTAAGATAGAAAAAAAAATTGTATTGAGGAAATAATTTGAAAAATAAATTAATTAAAAAAATTAAAAAATGAAAAAAAAAGAAAGGGTGCAAATACTATTCCTAGGCTTGTATCAAACAAGAGGGGGCAGAGACCCTAACAAAACGTAATGACTTTCTAATATCATTGAAAAATGAGGCTTGATTAAAATGAGACAAATTTGAAATGCCTTTCAAAAAAGTTGGGACTTTATGCTGTATATATATTATAATGTACATTTGTATAATATGTATATTTGTCACATAGATAAATAGATAGAGAACATATATATTTGCTCCTATATTCTAACACCAGAAAAATGTGAGACAAAATTCAGTGGATTAAACTTTTAGTTTATTCCCAAGAAGATGAGTTTTGATCAGTAAGGCTGTAAGAATTACACTTATTATAACAGGTAAACCACTTTCTTATGTTCCATATAACAGTTTCAGTAGTTTCAAAACCTTGCTGTAGGCAAATAAAATTTAAAACAACCCAGTGACAATGCAACTTTCAGTATTTTGCAATGACTCACCACAGTTCCTTGACTTCATTAAAGAAAACAAGAATTAGAAAAAACTCCAAATGTTTCGAAAAGCATTGTTTCAATGCATGGTGTCTTTAATCTTTTTTCCACATACTCCTTTGTTTATTAGGTTTCTGCTGGCAGGAAGGTATCATTGAATGCTAATATATCAGTGTTTTCCTATTAAAGTTACTGATTTCATGTGCCAAGCAAATTTAATTATTAGTTAATTATTCAGGGAATTTATATTTCATTTGGGATCCTTTGGTGTATGTATACAAAATATGTGAACAGATAGGTTATTATTCCTTATATCTTTAATATTGTGCCTGTTTTTAGTTCCTTTTTATTGTAAAATTAACATATTTCTCCCAAACAGAACATAACTTCAGTCGTAACGATTTCCTTTTTCAATGAAATATTTCTAATATAGAAGTAGGAATATTAATGGTTTTTTCAGAGGCAGTGTGTTTGAGAGATGAAAGTTCCCAGAGATATAACATGTTTAAATTTCTTTCTTTTTTTTTTTTTTGTCTTTTTAGGACCATACCTTTGGCATATGGAAGTTCCCAGGTAACAGGTTTAAATTTCATTATTTTTGGATCCAGCATTCAAACCCCTATTACTATTAGTACATTTGATCTGAATGTCTTCTTACTAAATATATAACTTTTTCCAAGAGTGTGTTTTCTCAATAAGTTCTGAACAAAACTGCATGTCATTTCAGAAAAACATATAGAACATACAACCCCAAATCATATAGATACATTCACTTCTTTTTTTACTTTCAACCTGACTCCTGTCATCACAGAAAACAAGCTGAGGTAATCACATAACCCAAAATATTTTTCCCAGAAAAACTTGGATTCCATTATTGGCCCAGCCTAGCAACTATAAAAGTAGATTTCTTAAGATACGTTTCATCACCAATTTTTTTCCCACAAAGGAAAAAAAAATGCTTGAAACCATATACACACAAAATAAAAAATAAAAAATAAAGGAAAATAAAATAGCGAGATCAAAGCTCTTGGTTTGATTTAAGAGATTTCTTTTACTGGCTACATCTCCATGTAAAGCCTTTCACATATTTAAGAAAACATGACAGGTAATGATTTGAGACTATAGTTAAATTTACACATTGTATAAATGTTAAACCTTAGAAGGCTTTGTTTTAATAGGTAATGAAAAATATGAATCATTAACAGATTTAAGAGTACAAAGGCATGCACACAAATCTTCCTGTGGTACTGTTTCCATTATTATTTGAAAACAGATAAATATGTCTACAAGAAAGAGAAATTCATAATCAAGTAAATGTAGTTACTTATAAAAAGGTATTACATTGTTGAACAATGTTTTCTTTGTTTTGACATTTTTTGTGTTTCTGACAAATATTGTCTGAGACTGTGTTGTAGATGGATTAAAAAACAAAACAAAATAATATATACATGCATATACATATCAATAGAAAAGAAAAAGCTCCTCTTGAAGCCCCATGGATTGCAAACATTGGTTCCCCAAATCAACATTGTTATTAGGTGTTTATTGAAAGTGACTTTAACTGTATATAATACTATATATCTTATTCTTAGCTTAGTTTTTCAGCTTATTAGTGAATGTCTGAACTTTTGTAAGGGCTAATTCAATTAGTTCTAATCATATTGTAACTCTTTCCATCCATTAAATGAGACAGTGGGATAACACTTAAGAAAAGGCTTAAGGATCATTTATCTTCTCTTTCTTTTATTTTTAAATATTTTAACATGAGATTAGATATTAGTACTAGAAAAACTCTAATATTTTATCATCATTTAGAAGAATTTGGCCACATATATAAGAATTGTATATGCTCAAATCAGCATATCAAATATCAATCAGCATATCAGCAAATCAATTTTATCAATTCAAATATAACTCTTTCCTTCCTATATGCCCCTAAAAGTTCTAATTATAATTTTTGAGGTTTGGGGAAGATATGACATTTAGAAAAACTACAAGATGAAAACTGGGAAAGAATGCCAGACTCTGGTGTTTGGACATATTGCATTCTTTCTGGGAATAATTTAGTTTTTTATTGGCCTATATTGATATGGAATTTTTTTTTCTTCTGTCTTTTTGCCTTTTCTAGGGCTGCTTCCTGCGGCATATGGAGGTTCCCAGGCTAGTGGTTGAATCGGAGCTGTAGCTGCCAGCCTACACCAGAGCCACAGCAACGCTGGATACCTAACCCGCTGAGCAAGGCTAGGGATCGAACCCGCAACGTCATCGTTCCTAGTTGGATTCGTTAACCACTGCGCCACAACGGGAACTCCGCTTTGGAATTTTTTTAAAAAAATTATTTATCCTTTTGTCCTTCCACAACAACTATATCAGAAAAACTGAGCAGTGGCTATATTACTGGCAATATCATTGGATGTAATTGCTTATCACCATTAATTTATTTTCCTGCATTGCCTCTCAGAGTGTAGATCGTTTACATTCTATTCAAATAGCTTATTGAATAAATGATCCATCCTCTTTCAGCAGTCACAAATTCTTTTTCACCTTTTTTTATAATTGGAAAAGAAATTCACATACCATAAAGACACTTTAAAGTGTATAATACAGTGTTATTAATTTTTTTCTTATTTCTGCAAATTTTTACAATCATTAGCACTATCCATTGCAGAACATTTGTCATCCCAAATCCATAGGCAGTTATACTGCATTCCCACTTTGACCGTCTTCTGGGAACTAGTAATCTACTCCCTGTCTGCATAGAATTGCCTATTCTGGGGAGTTCCTAGTTGGCCTAACAGTTAAGGATTCTGTGTTGTCACTGTGTTACTGCTATGGCTTGGGTTTTGGATCCCTGTCTTGGAAATTTCTGCATGGCATGGGAGTTGGCCAAAAAAAAAAAAAAAAGAAAAAAAAAGAATTGCCTATCCTGGATATTCAATATGAATGAAATCATGCAATATGTAGCCTTGGGTATCTGATCTCTTTCATTTAGCATACTGTTGAAGCTTCATTTATTATGTAGCATGTAATTTATGTGACTGAATAATACTCTATTTTATTTTCCATCATGCTTATCCATTAATCAATTGATGGACCTTTAGTTTATTTGCACATTTACTATCATAAATAATGTTTCCATGGGGATTTGGGCACATACTTTTATGTGTTTCATATCTCTTGATTGTATAACAGAGTAGAATTGCTGGGTTATGATAACTCTTCATTTAATGCTTTTTTTGCAGAATCACAAAAACATTTTTCAAAGCAGATGGGAGGTTTTATGTTTCCACCCTTAGTGTGTGAGGGTTCCAATTTTCCACATTCTTGTTAATATTTGTCTTTTTTATTACAGCCAGCCTGATAAGTGTGAAATGGTTTCTCATAGTTTTGATGTGACTTTTCCAAATGACTAATAATATTGAACATCCCTTCCTATATGTCACTGTCCATTTATATCTCTCTTCATCTCCATACAATGCAGTCTTAATGAATGTATCTTTGTAGTAAGTTTGAAATAGGAAAAATATAAGAGTATTCCAACTCTTTCACTTCTTTAAAAATTCATTAAAATTATTTTGACTATTCTAGGTCTATTGCATTTCTATATGAATTTTATAGTTTGTCAATTTTGTAGGTTTGTTTGAATATATGCCCAGGAGTGGGATTGATTGGTCATGCATTAATTCTATGTCTAGTTTTCTGAGGAACCTCCATACTGTTTTCCATAGCGTTAGTACCAATTAACATTCCCACAACAGCATGGAAGGGTTCCCTTTTCTCCACACCCTCTCCAGCATTTATTTATAGATGTATTAAAAATAGCCATTCTGACAAGTGTGAGGTGGTACCTCATAGTAGTTTTGATTTGCATTTATCTAATAAGTAGTGATGTTGAACATTTTTTTATATAATGATTTTTATTTTTTCCATTATAGCTGGTTTACTCTGTTCTGTCAATTTTTCACTATACAGCATGGTGACTCAGTTACACATGCATGTATACATTCTTTTTTTCTCACATTATCATTCTCTATCATAAGTGACCAGACATAGTTCCCAGTACTACACAGCAAGATCTCATTGCTAATCAATTCCAAAGGCAATAGTTTGTATCTATTAGCCCCAAGCACTCCATACATCCCACTCCCCCACCGCCTTGGCAACCACAAGTCTGTTCTCCAAGTCCATGATTTTATTTTCTGTGGAAAGGTTCCTTTGTGCCATCTATTAGACATCAGATATAAGTGATATCATGTGGTATCTGTATTTCTCTTTCTGACTTACTTTACTGAATATGAAAGTCTCTAGTTCCATCCACATTGCTGCAAATGGCATGGTTTTGTTCTTTTTTATGGCTGAGTTGTATTCCATTGTGTATATATACCACTTATTTCTAATATAATCATCTGTATGTCTTCTCTGGGAAATGTCTCTTCATATTTTCTGCCCATTTGTCAATTTGTCAGTTGTTTGTTTTCTTGCAGTTAAGGTGTATTAGTTGTTTGTATACTTTGGAGATTAAAGCCTTGTTGGTTGCATCATTTGAAATTATTTTCTCCCATTCCATAGGTTATCTTTTTCTATTTTTTTTAAATTATAATTTATTTTTTTCCCACTGTACAGCAAGGGGATCAAGTTATCCTTACATGTATACATTTTTTTTCCCGCACCCTTTGATCTGTGGCAATATGAGTATCTAGACATAGTTCTCAATGCTACTCAGCAGGATCTCCTTGTAAATCTATTCCAAGTTGTGTCTGATAAGCCCAAGCTCCCGATCCCTCCCACTCCCTCCCTCTCCCATCAGGCAGCCACAAGTCTATTTTCCAAGTGTATGATTTTCTTTTCTGTGGAAAGGTTCATTTGTGTCTTATATTAGATTCCAGTTATAAGTGATATCATACGGTATTTGTCTTTGTCTTTCTGACTCATTTCACTCAGGATGAGATTCTCTAGTTCCATCCATGTTGCTGCAAATGGCATCATGTCATTCTTTTTTATGGCTGAGTAGTATTCCATTGTGTATATATACCACATCTTCCAAATCCAATCATCTGTCGATGGACATTTGGGTTGTTTCCATGTCCTGGCTATTGTGAATAGTGCTGCAATGAACATGCGGGTGCACGTGTCTCTTTTAAGTAGAGTTTTGTCCGGATATATGCCCAAGAGTGGATTGCAGGGTCATTTGGAAGTTCTGTGTATAGATTTCTAAGGTATCGCCAGACTGTTCTCCATAGTGGCTGTACCAGTTTACATTCCCACCAACAGTGCAGGAGGGTTCCCTTTTCTCCACAGCCCCTCCAGCACTTGTTCTTTGTGGATTTATTAATGATGGCCTTTCTGACTGGTGTGAGGTGGTATCTCATGGTAGTTTTGATTTGCATTTCTCTTATAATCAGCGATGTTGAGCATGTTTTCATGTGTTTGTTGGCCATCTGTATATCTTCTTTGGAGAAATGTCTATTCAGGTCTTTTGCCTATTTTTCCATTGATTGATTGGTTTTTTTGCTGCTGGGTTGTATAAGTTGTTTATATATTCTAGAGATTAAGCCCTTGTCGGTTGCATCATTTGAAACTATTTTCTCCCATTCTGTAAGTTGTCTTTTTGTTTTCTTTTGGGTTTGCTTTGCTGTGCAAAAGCTTTTCAGTTTGATGAGGTCCCAGGGGTTTATTTTTGCTCTAATTTCTATTGCTTTGGGAGACTGACCTGAGAAAATATTCACGATGTTGATGTCAGAGAGTGTTTTGCCTATGTTTTCTTCTAGGAGTTTGATGGTGTCCTGTCGTATATTTAAGTTTTTCAGCCATTTTGAGTTTATTTTTGTGCATGGTGTGAGGGTGTCTGCTAGTTTCATTGCTTTGCATGCAGCTGTCCAGGTTTCCCAGCAATGCTTGCTGAATAGACTTTCTTTTTCCCATTTTATGTAGTGGGTATAGAGGGAACATTCCTGAACATAATCAAAGCCATTTATGTCAAACCCACAGCAAATACAATACTCAATGGAGAAAAGCTGAAAGCCTTCTCACTAAAATCTGGAACAAGACAGGGAGGCCCACTCTCACCACTGCTATTCAACATAATTTTGGAAGTCCTAGCCACAGCAATTAGACAAACAAAAGAAATAAAAGGTATCCATATAGGAAGAGAAGAGAAAACTGTCACTGTCTGCAGATGACATGATACTATACATAGAAAACCCTAAGGACTCAACCCAAAAACTACATGAACTGATTAATAAATTCAGCAAAGTAGCAAGCTATAAGATTAACATTCAGAAGTCGGTTGCATTTCTGTACCAGCAATGAAATATTAGAAAAGGAATACAAAAATACAATACCTTTTAAAATTGCACCTCAAAAAATCAAATAACCTCAGAATACACCTGACCAAGGATGTAAAGGGCTTATATGCTGAGAACTATAAAACTTTAATCAAAGAAATCAAAGAAGATGTAAAGAAATGGAAAGATATTCCATGTTCATGGATTGGAAAAATCAATATTTTAAAAATGGCCATACTACCCTAAGCAATCTACAGATTCAGTGCAATCCCTATTGTGTTACCCATAACATTTTTCACAGAACTAGAACAAACAATCCAAACATTTATATGGAACAACAAAAGACCCAGAATTGCCAAAGCAATCCTGAGAAACAAAACCAAGCAGGAGGCATAACTCTCCCAATATTACAAAGCCGCAGTCATCAAAACAGCATGTTACTGGTATTAAAACAGACAGACAGACCAATGGAACAAAATAAAGAACCTGGAAATAAACCCTGACACCTATGGTCAATTAATCTTCGACAAGGGAGGCAAGAACATAAAACAGGAAAAAGAAAGTCTATTCAGCAAGCATTGCTGTTGTGTTTTTGTTTTTGTTTTAGTGATTTCCTTTGCTATGCCAAAGCTTGTAAGGTTGATTAAGTCCCATAGGTTTATTTTGTTTTTTATTTCTACTGCCTTGTGAGACTTACCTAAGAAAATATTTGTATGGTTGATGTCAGAAAATGTTTTGCCTAGGTTCTCTTCTAGGAGTTTCATGGTGTCTTGTCTGATGTTTAAGTCTTTAATCCATTTTGAGTTTATTTCTGTGCATGGTGTGAGGGTGTGTTCTAGTTTAACTGATTTACATGCGGCTGTCCAGTCTTCCCAGCACAACTTACCTTTTTCCTATTATATATTCCTGCCTCCTGTGTCAAAGATAAATTGATTGTAGGTGTCTGGGTTTATTTCTGGGTTCTCTATTCTGTTCCATTGATCTGTATGTCTGTTTCGGCACCAGTCTCACACTTTCTTGATTATTGTGGCTTTGTAATATTGCCTGAAGTCTGGGAGAGTTATGCCTCCTGTTTGGTTTTTGCTCCTCAAGATAGCTCTGGAAATTGTGGGTCTTTCGTGGTTCCATAAAATTTTTTGGATTGTTTGTTCTAGTTCTGTGAAAAGTGTTATGGGTGACACAATAGGGATTGCACTGAATCTGTAGATTGCTTAGGGTAGTATGGCCATTTTAACAATATTAATTCTTACAATCCAAAAGCATGGAATATCTTTCCATTTCTTCAAATCCTCTTTCATTTATTTGATTAATATTTTATAGTTATCCGCATATAAGTCTTTCACATCTTTAGGTTTATTTCTAGGTATTCATTTTTCGGGGTGTGATTTTAAAAAGTATTGTATTTTTTCAATTCCTTTACTAATATTTCATTGTAGTATACAGAAATGCAACAAATTTCTGAATGTTAATCATATATCCTGCTACTTTGCTGAATTCGTTCATCAGTTTGTGTAGATTGTGTGTCAAGTCCTTAGGGTTTTTCTATATATGGTATCATGTTATCTGGATAGAGTGATGATTTTACCTATTCTCTTCCAATTTGGATACATTTTATTTCTTTTATTTGTCTGATTGCTGTGGCTAGGACTTCCAATTACATGTTGAATAAAAGCAGTGAGACGGCATCCTTGTTTTGTGTCAGATTTTAGTGGGAAGGCATTCAGTTTCCTAGCCCCTCAGGCTATCTGCACATAGCCAAAACTCTCCCTAGAACTGACCTCTGGAGCCTCTCAGTGCCCACCCTGCACTTGAGTATCTCAGGCTATGGGGTCTCGGGAAGATGGTACCAGTGGTTTGTGTGGTTCTCTGTATGCTTTACCATCCTCTGTCCTACTGATGTGTTTTACTCCAAAGATTTGTGGTACCTCTGACTTTGCTGATAGACCCATCACTTATGTGGCTTTCAGGATGTGGGTTCCTTTCCTCTTTCACAACTCCATCTCTAGAGTGTTGGTCCCATCCTGATTCTTTTTTTCCCTCTTCTTTTGTTCTTTATTTTTCTTTTCTTCTACACAGTTATGTGGAGGCTTTCTTGCCCTTTTTAGAGTTTAATGGTCTTCTGCAAGCATTCAGTAGCTGTTCTGTGTGAATCATTCTGCATGTAGGTTTTTTTTTTTTTTTTTAATATGTTTGTGGGAGAAGATGAGTACATTAAAAGATTCTTTTTCAACATTTGGCTAAACTCGGCAGTGAATCCACCTTTTTCTATGTTTTTTCATGAAAAATTTTTGATTGCTAATTCAAGCTCATTACTTATAAGTCATTCAAATTTTCTACTTTTGTGTCCTTATAAGAATATATTAATTTCCTCTAATTAATCTAATTTGTTGTCACATAATTTTTCATAGTGTACTCATAATTCTTTTTAAGTAAAGTTAATAATAATGTCTTGCCTTTCATTCTTAATTTTAGGAATATGAATCTCCTTTCTTTTTTGCTTAGTCAGTATAGGTAGATGCTTTTCTTTTTATTAATCTTCTCAAAGAATCATCCTGTGTTTTGTTCATTTGTCTATTTTTCTTTGATTCTGTATTTTCATTATTTATGCTCCATTATGCATTATTCCCTTCATTCTGCATGATTTGGAGTTACTCTGCTTTTTAAAACCAATTTCTTTTTTTAAATATTTTTAATAGTTATTTACCCAAAACAATTTTTTTTCTACTGTACAGCATGGTGACCCAGTTACACTTACATGTATTTTCACACATTATCATGCTCCATTATAAGTGATTAGATACAGTTCCCAGTGCTACACAGCAGGATCTCATTACTAATCCATTCCAAAGGCAATAGTTTGTATCTATTAACCCCAAGCTCCCTCCCCCTCCCCCTTGGCAAACATGAGTCTATTCGCCAAGTCCATGATTTTCTTTTCTGTGGAAAGGTTCATTTGTGCCTTATATTAGATTCCAGATATAAGTGATATCATATGGTATTTGTCTTTCTCTTTCTGACTTCCTTCACTCAGTATGAGGGTCTGTAGTTCCATCCATGTTGCTGCAAATGGCATGATTTTGTTCTTTTTTATGGCTGAAGAGTATTTCATTGTATATGTACCGCATCTTCTGAATCCAATCATCTGTTGATGGACATTTGAGTTGTTTCCATGTCTTGGCTATTGTGAATAGTGCTGCAGTGAACATGTGGGTGCATGTGCATTTTTCAAGGAGAGTTTTGTCAGGAAATATGCCCAAGATTGGGATTGTGGGGTCGTATGGCAGTTCTATGTATAGTTTTCTAAGATACCTCCATACTGTTCTCCATAGTGGTTGTACGAGCCTACATTCCCACCAACAGTGCAGGAGGGTTCCCTTTTCTCCATACTCTCTCCAGCATTTGTTATTTGTGGACTTATTAATGATGGCCATTCTGACTGGTGTGAGGTGGTATCTTGTGGTAGTTTTGATTTGCATTTCTCTAATAATCAGGGATGTTGAGCATTTTTTCATGTGCCTGTTGACCATCTGTATATCTTCCTTGGAAAAATGTCTATTCAGGTATTTTACCCATTTTTTCAGTGGGTTGTTCACTTTTTTGCTGTTGAGTTGTATAAGTTGCTTGTATATCCTAGATATTAAGCCCTTGCCAGTTGCATCATTTGAAACTATTTTCTCCCATTCTGTAAGTTGTCTTTTTTGTTTGTTTGTTTGTTTCCTTTGCTGTGCACAAGCTTGTCAGTTTGATTAGGTCCCATTGGTTTATTTTTGCTTTTATTTCTGTTGCTTTGGGAGACTGACCTGAGAAAATATTCATAAGGTTGATGACAGAGAATGTTTTGCCTATTTTTTTAAGTTAGAAATTTGGTTTATTAATTAGATCTATTACTTATTTTTAAATATATGATTTTATAGCTATTACTTTCACTGAAATACTGCCTGGTAGTATCACAAGTTTGCAGTGATATATTTTTATTTTCATTAATCTTTAAATATCTTATTTTTTTGTTGTTTTTTTTTTTTGTCTTTTTGCTATTTCTTTGGGCCGCTCCCGCGGCATATGGAGGTTCCCAGGCTAGGAGTCTAATCAGAGCTGTAGCCACTGGCCTACGCCAGAGCCACAGCAACGCGGGATCCGAGCTGCGTCTGCAACCTACACCACAGCTCACGGCAACGCCAGATCCTTAACCCACTGAGGAAGGGCAGGGACTGAACCCACAACCTCATGGTTCCTAGTCGAATTCGTTAACCACTGCGCCATGACGGGAACTCCTTTAAATATCTTATAATTCTCGTCATTTGTTCTTTCTTATGCTTATTATTTAGTAAGGTGTTTAATTTTAGTATACTTATGACTCTCATAAACCTCCTTGTTATTTATTTCTAATTTCATTTCATTATGATCAGAGAACATACTTACTATATTTCATTCCCTTAAATTTATTTATTTATTTTTTATTTTTTGTCTTTTTGCCACTTCTTGGGCTGCTCCCATGGCATATGGAGGTTCCCAGGCTAGGGGTCCAATCGGAGCTGTAGCTGCCAGCCTACACCACAGCCACAGCAACACGAGGTCCACACTGCATCTGCAACCTACACCACAGCTCACGGCAATGCCGGATCCTTAACCCACTGAGCAAGGGCAGGGATTGAACCCGCAACCTCATGGTTCCTAGTTGGATTCATTAACCACTGCGCCACGACGGGAATTCCCCCTTATATTTATTAATACTTGTTTTTGTTTTGTTGTTTTGTTTTATGACTGCACAGGGCAAGGAATTTCCCAGTACAGGGATTGAATTCAAGCTGCAGCTGGATCCTTTAACTCACTTTGCCTTTGTCTTTTGACACATTTTGATTATGATATGTCTAAGTGTTGATCCCTTAGAGTTTATTCTACTTGGAATCCATTGGGCTTCTTGCATATATAAATTAGTACATTTACAAATATTCTTTCTGCCTCTTTGATTATTCCCTCTCTCCTGAGACTTTCAATTTGTTTAGATTTGAATGCATGTTTCCTAGAAGTCTCAAGGATCTTTCCATTGTCTTCATTTTTATTCTTTTCCAAATATTGATAATCTGAACTAATCATCATTCTTTAGTGTATTTTATAACTACATTATTTCAATTTTGTTATTTTCTATATCTTTCTCTTTACCAATATTCTCTATTTAGTGAGATAGCCTCATACACTATTTATTTTGCTATATGTATGGTTTCCTTTGTTTTTTGATAATTGTTAAAATTAGTGATTTAAATTTCTGTATAGTTTGTCTAATATCTGGGCTTTGCCAGAGATTTGCTTTGATGGCTTCTATTTATTTATTTTTTATTCTTATATATAGCCATATTTTTCTTATTTCTTCATATTTTTTCTTGAAAACTGAACATTTAAAATAATATAATGTGGTATCCCTGGAAATCATATTTTATATACTCTGGACAGGATTTTTTATTGTGGCTCCTTTTCAATTTTGGAGTTTGTTTGGGGGGATGACTTTATGAATTAATTCTCTAACTCTGTATTCTATGTCTGGTGTGGTCACCAAAATCCCTCAATTAGCTTGGTATTCAGCTAGTGAAGGGACAAGGATTTCAAATTTTTGCTCTCTGAAAGACTGTGGGACTCTCTGCGTTTATTGATGCCCACCTTCAACACTCAGCCAGGTAATTTACAACTCTGCGTTATATTTACTTCTTGACTATACAGAACCTCAAAGTAAGCCAGAGGTAAAAATTTAAGGAATTTTTAGGTCTTTCTAAGTATGAGCATGGTCTTGTTTAAGAGTACAATGCTATTACTGTACATGGTCTTCTAGATTCCCAGGAATATGTCAGAGCTTTGAAAACCCCCTGATGAATATTTCATTACCTCATATTTCTTTTTAAGCTTTTTGATTAGCCTGTTGTTTGCTCAAATTGTCATCTGCCATCTCAGGTAACCATAGTTTAAATCAATTGTCTCTAATTATTTCAAACAAATGCATTCATGGAAAATGTTGTTATATTAGACAAGATCTATTCAGTGAAATAAAGGCTAACAGAATTGAGGTCATTCAGCAAACCAATAAATTGGTGAAATAATAACTATGGAAATCAGGCTTTGAGTAAGCTCTAACCCTTTCTGCTCCATCAGTGGCAAGAAGGCTGCTAGTTTCACCATGATGACAGGCTTTTGATTTTCAAATTACTCTTTAGCTAGAGTTGAAGGGATAGGAATAGGGGCAGTGTAAAATGCCATAAACCTTGCTGTTCTTAGTGAGATTGTTCTTAATAAATGCTTCCCAGATCACTGCAAGACTTTAATTAATTTCCATAATTCTGAAAACATTGATTCTATCATTTTACCATTGTTCTTCTTCCTTTTATGGAAGAGAGGAATTTGGACTGCTTAATTTTGTTATGCTCATTAATGTCACCTCAACAGTTTTGCTATCTGATGAATATAAACCACCAGGCAAAGAAATGCTTACAGTATCTTCTTGTGTTTATTACATTTTATTCATTAAATTAATGATTTCTAAGTAATTTTTAGAAAATTTAGTGATCTACTGATGATAGATCAAACATTTTTCTGCACTATCCCTATTCCATTATTCTTACTACATACACACACACACACACACACACACACACACACACACACACACACCCCTATTAAGTCTACCTTCAGTTTAATGTATTTAAACATGTAACACTATGAGTAAATGTTAAGATTCTTCTAAATGTTCATGCTCCATTAGAAAATATGTATACTCATTGACTTTTCTCATATTTGAGCATCTCTAAAATTTGAGCACGTGCTAAATTGTACACATGGCTCTCCTTGCCAATAGTCATTTATGAAGTCAGTTAAAGCTCAACTTTGTATTATAAGCACAATCAATACCTAAATGACATCTAATTCATGAAAATAATATCCTCCAGATAAAGCATTACTTTGTGGTTAAATTGCATGCTATTTTCAAGATAAAATTAACTTTAAAAATAATTTTAATCTCAAAATTTTGTAAGAATTAGTGTGATGATATCCCAAGGAAACATTTTGGGTGATACAAATATTTCAAATATAATTTTACTAATTCTATGCTATTTATTCAATATTAAATTAAAGATTAAGTTCCTTGATTATGTTAGCATTTTACCAATATACTTTGGTTTAGAAGACTTAATTTATCCTTTAACATTAATTTAAAAGACCATATTATTTTGCTTTTTACATATGTTCTGGAAAATTACCTAAAAAATAAGCACATAGTTCCTAAAGCTATAAAGCAATGATTGTCTTACCTAAGATATAATTAGCAGGATGAGCAAAAAAATGTATACACAAGAAGTAGAGCAAATATATGAAGAAAGTGCAGTATCCAGTAATTTGAAGAAAATTAATAAATTTATAAAGCAAGTGTGATATCCAGAAATTTGAAGAAAAATTCCTAAGGTTTAGTTAGTAATTTAGAACAATGGTCTGATGATTGTGGCTTTGCTGGCCAATTTTAGACAATTATAGATTGCCCTCACTGAAAAACTTGTAAACCTGTGACTGCCCAAGTATGTATATATCATCTAAGCCTCAGACTTCAGACTCAGAATGTAGTAAAATAAAAATGCTTTCTTTGTGTTCTTAACTCACAGTTAATCAATAAAATGGACATGACACTGAATGGTCATAGTCTACAACTTATAAATAAAAAAGGAAACTTTAGTTACTGTTTATGGAATCTAGCTTCAATGAAAAGGAATAAATAGTATAAATAGATATATTTTAATGATATTTTCTCACTCCTTCTCTTCTGTTGAGACTATTTCCAAAGCCTATCTCTTCACATAGTTTGTTAAACTAATTTAAAATATGAGTTAATTGCATCATAATTTAATATAATAAACACTCCCCATTCTGAAGAACAAACTTTTATCATTATTGTTAGAAATCACCTCTGTATATAAAAGCATAACTTCCACATTCCTCAATAGTAATCCTCTCCCACAATCGTGTTTACCATCCCCTTGATTTTATCCATAAAATTACCATTTGCATTTGTCTCTAAATAGTATATTATTTAACTTTGCATGTTTTTGAAAGAAAATCTTAGTAAACTTATTTTGTTGCAACTTATTTTGTATTCTCTTTATGTTATTGAAACTTATCTATGCTATTGAATGTGGAATTTTTTTTCATTTATTTTCACAGCTTTATCATTTTCTATTGTATGAATGAAATTAGATATACTTATATAATCTTCTATCATTTGGTCTTTTTCTGTGTCATTATTGGGAACAGTGTTTATAAAACCATCCTTTTACAGGTTTCCTGTTGAACATACGAAAGCTTATTTAGAACATACATCAGATAAGGAATTGCTGGATCAGGGTATGCACACTTTTAGCTTAACTAGGTAATACCAATGGATTTCCATATTTAAAAATTATACCTATTTCTTTCTACATACCAGAAAAGAAATTAGCATTCTTTAACATCCTTTGTTCTTTATTTGATACTGATATATGTTGATAGTCATTAGAAATTTTGGGGGGGGTTATTATGTACTATGTATTTTCTATAATCTCAGCTTATTTTTAGTATAACAATAAATATTTGAACATTATTTGATCAATTTTCTTCAAGCATCTCTTACAATATCTCTCTCTCTTTTTTTTTTTTTTGGTCTTTTTAGGGATGCACCTGTGGCATGTGGAAGTTCCTATGCTAAGGATAGAACTGGAGCTGCAGCTGCTAGCCTATTCCAGATCCACAGCAATGCCATAGCCAAGCTGCGACCTTACACCACAGCTCAGGGCAATGCCATTTCCTTAACCCACTGAGCAAATCTATGGATTGAACCCACATCCTCATGGATACCAATCAGCTTTGTAATTCACTGAGACACAATGGGAACTCCTGCAATATCTCTTGAATATTTCTCTTCTCGAATAGATATACAAAATTGCTTTCCAATATTTGTTCATATATGTCAGATATTCTAGGACATATATTTGAGGATACTTTTAATAAATCTCATATTTGAAAGGCTGTTCTATTAAAATTATATTCTATATTTAGTATCATTTAGATAGTATTGTTACTGAAAATATTATATCATTCTAACTTTGATTTATTTTTAATAGAAATATTATTTTAGCTACTGTAGTACAGATTTGATCCCTGCCCCAGGAAATTCCTCATGCCATGCACAGCCAAAAAAAGGTAACTGTGGTGATGGATGCATTAACTAACTTTATTTTGGTAAACATTTTGCAATGTATGCAAATACTAAATTAAATAATGTATTATGTGAGATTATCATTGATATTTTACAGTTTTGTCATTGATATTTTAAAATTTTACTATGGATTTCTAGCTACGAAATTTATTTCTCTAGCATTTTAAGGAATCTTTAACTTAGAAGGATTACAAATACATTAGTTTTTTATTCCGAGGTATTTAATTACATAATCTCATCAAATATTTCTGAGTCCCAATTTTTTATTTTCTCTCATTTTATAAATCCTATAATCCAAATATTAAAATTTCTATATTACATTTTATTTTTCTTTATTTGTCATATAGTTTTTACTGATTTATCTTTTCTTGATAATTCCGGGAGAATTTTTCACTCTTATAGTCCAATTTGTATATTTGGTTTCCATGGACATTCTTTTTTTTTTTTTTTTTTTTATAGCCGCACCTGTGGCATATGACATGGAAGTTCCTGGGCTAGGGGTTGAATCAGAGCTGCAACTATGACCTATGCCACAACCATGGCAACACTGATCCAAGCTGCATCTGCAACCTATGTCACAGTTTGGGGCAATGCAGCTTGAGGCAAAATCAGATCTGAACCCAGTGAGTGAGCCCAGGATTCAAACCCACATCCTCACAATTTAACATCAGGTCTTTAACTGGTTGAGCCAGAATGGAAACTCCAAAACATTCTTTCATTTCTTTTTTTTTTTTTTTTGCCCAATGCATTTTTTTTTCTGTTTTAGATCATGGTATGTGTATCTTTTTAATTGTGTTTAATGTATGAAATTCTATTATTATTTATGTTTCAAAAGTAACAGAACATTTGCTTCTCACTGAATTTGTGATTGATCCAGATTGCTGAATTCTTTTGAAATAAAATTATCCCATAAAACACTTAAAGATTTATTTGTAAGCTCCTATTTCTTAGAGTAAGAATTAGATAAGGAACAAAGGATACACTATAGTCTGCAGCAAGGGTACACAGAGAAAGGATTTAGTTAAAATAGCTCTTGGAGTAGAGACCTTCAGGCATAAAACCCAATATTTATTTGTCCTTATATCATAAAATAAATTTTTGAAAGGGAATTTACACTTAGTGTGCCAGAGAGAAACATCAAGAAGAGTTTCTTCTTATCAGAGTTTCTCAAATTTCCAAAGAATATTGGAACTATGGGAGGAAGTTTAAATAATATTGATAACAGTATTTCATTCACAGATTCTAATTTAATTGATCTGATTTGTAGCTTCGTATGAAATTTTTTAAAACTTTCCAGGTAATTTCACTGTGCAAACAAGTTTAAGACTCGTTGTCCATGATTAAATTCCTTAGCTTTGTGTGTAGAGAGAGTTAGACATGGGAAATATACATTCCGCAGCTAGTCAATCCACAATTTTTTTTTTCATATTCTCATTTTGACCTGGCTTCTGATTTGTCCTGATTTTAACTCTATGCTGTTCTAAGAAAAGAGCATGAAGATATACTTGAAAGACAGGCTCTGAATATCTTAAAGAAAGAGAAACAAGAGCAGAATTAGAAGTATCTTTCCTGTATCATTCTTTCATGGACCTATGTAGTCTGGAGAAATCATCTCCCCATTACAACCTTTCAGAAAACAAAAACAAAAACAAAAAAACATCTGTTTTTCAGACATTAGCTTGGTTATTCTTATTTCTATGATATCTGTCTTTGGTTTCAGTGATTCTGAAGAAGGAAGTCAGAAGTGTATACTAATGGAGGAAAAATACAACAAACTAGTGCATACAACAAAAAAGAAGTAGACTTGCAAATCTGTAGAACAAAGTAGTGGTTACCAGTGGGGAGGAGAGGGAGAAGAAATATAGGGATGGGGACTGGGAGGTACAAACCTTTAGGTGTTAGGATTAAGAATGTATTGTGCAATGCAAGGGATAGAGCCAATATTTTGTAGTAACTGTAAATGGAAAGTAACCTTTAAAAACTGTACATTTTTTAGGTTAAAAAAATATATGGAGAACAATTTAGTATTATCAGAGGAATTAATCCAGACATTTCTACCAATTTACCTCTTTTATAGGCTATTAGCCATTTAAAATTAATGCATTTTTATCTATAGTATCTAATGAAATTATTTGCTCATAGGAATCAATAAATAAATATCAGCTGTATAAATTAATGTTTTTACCATGGAATGTAGATCAGTTGATTAAATTAAAAAATTCATTGTCACACCTGTATTTTGTGATTTACAGTATACCAGGAAAGACACCATTTTAGCCTTTTACTGATGATCACATTTTCCAAATTAGGGTAATTATAATTCATGCATTAAATAATTTGCATCCATGTAAATATATTCAGTATACAGTTTCTCTCCATAGACTCACTATAGTCAGAAACCCACATCATAAACCATAAACAATGACTAAATTATTTCTAAAGAGATTAATTTTTTGACATAAAATATTATAGTGTACCTAATTCTCTACTTTAATGGAATTAATATTTAGGTATGACCATTATTTCTTTTGTGATCTTGGATAAGTCATATCATCATGATTGAACTCATTTTCCTCAATGGAAATTGAAAATCCAGCATGATATTTTCTTTGTGACCCTTTCAGTTCAAAATGTACAATTCTTCTATCATTATATTAGATTAAAACACATGTAATTGCCAATATTCTATTTTTTTCTGACTTATTAATATGTCAATTCCATAAAGATTTACTTAATATTTTTGGCTAGCATTTTATGCGCTTGGCCTCAGCCAGAACACTATACATGTATTGGGTAGTTGGAAATTAGAAGTGTTTTTTAAACCATTGGAATCACTCAAAGTGGAAATAACTGAAGAAAGAACCATAGAAAATAAATATGGAAGAACCATCCAAGGGAAATATTTCCACTCTAATTTTTGCATATGCTTATCAAGAGCACAAACTGACTTCCAATCATCACGACTTGTAAAAAAAAAATACCTTTGAGATATTCAGGTCATCTTCCTGGCTTTAAGGTGCTCCACAGCTTTAATCAAATATAACTGGGTTATTCACCTAGTTCCTAGAAATAGAATATAACAAACTTACTCATCTCCATTGTTTTAAGTCCTGTGAACTAAGAGTTTACTATTTTTTTCTTTCTTTTTTGCCAAAATAACCCTTTCATATGTTATTCAAGTCACTTTCTCCATTTTACCACCGATATGATGAATATTGAAAAATATTCATGTATCTCCAAGAAAAATGTTAACTGTGATGTTGTTTGACTAGTTTGACTAGATTTGTAGAAAACATCGAATGGACCCAGTCATTTTATATTCATGGCCATAGTGATTCAAAATCATTTAGCATGGAGTTCCCACCATGGCTCAGTGGAAATGAATCTGACTAGCATCCATAACGATGCAGGTTCAATCCCTGGCCTCATTCAATAAATTAAGGATCTGTCATTGCCATGAGCTGTGGTGTAAGTCACAGATGCAGCTCGGATCTGATGTTCCTGTGATTGTGGTGTAGGCCAGTTGGTACAGCTCCTGATTCAACCCCTAGCATGGGAAACTCCATATGCCATAGGTGCAGCCCTAAAAAGACAAAAAAAAATTGTTTAGCAATATGTTTATACACAGAATTTTAGTGGACTTACCAGTGGAGGTAAGCATATACCTATTATTTACTATCAAGTGTGTATGTGTTCTAATATTGCGCCTGGGAGTATTGAGGGTATTAATTCCCCTAAATATAATATACTTGCCCTTCTAATGTAGCAAATTTGTATGTAGCAGTTGTTTTTTAAAGTTAACTTTCAACTTCAGCAATTTTAAAATAATTGCAATTTCAAATTAATATAGTTCAAATTAGTACAATTTAATTATATGTATGGATATAGAAACATTCTTCTAACTGTTGTTGCACTAGGAATGATATTGCTATTATACTTAGTGATACAGTTTTAAGGAAAGTTGATCCTTAACTCAAGAAGATATTCCTCTATGAAAAAAGAATCCTTGTGTGAAGCCATGCAAAAATGTTCCTTCAGTAACCCACAATAGTCAGTGGTGCTACATTTTGCTTTTACAGCTATATGGTCATCTGCAGAGGATGGTCATCTGCAGAAAACTAGACATTGAGATTCACTTCTACATGGACTTTGAGTAGTGTCAGGAGACTGTCTTCAGATAAATAGGTTAGAGAAGTGATATATTAGGAAATGAGTGCTTTACAAATTATTTAAATTTAAATGACCACCTATATATTTAGAGATCCTGTGTTAAAAAATTGATTTGAAAATTCAAAGAAAGTACACACTTCTCAAATTTTTTGATGGATCAACAAGTCAAAATTTATAACCTTTAAATATCATATGTAATGTAAGCAATATTTATACAAAGGTTGCTATCCCTACTGGCATTTATGTGAGAGAACACAAGTGGTATAGTAAATAAACTCAAAAGTATATGGCATTAACTTTATTGACATAGGGTGTATATATATAATTATCTTTATAAAAGTAATATCATTTTTAACATGTCTTATTACAAACTGGTGAGAAGTTGACTATCTATAGGGCTTTCTATTGATGTGTATTTCATAACTTGTTACATTTCTTTAGGAAACAGCCATTTAAAAACTGGGTCTTGGAAGTTCTACAACACAGAAGCATGATTTGTAAAAGTATCATACTCCTGAATAGATTTTCATATTAGATTCAAATAATCACAAAAGTGCTATGGTACTGAAGATACAGTTTTAAACAAAGGGTATCCTTTATGTCTGATTAATTTCACTTGCTTAACTAACCATTTTCATGAATCTGCCACTGATGCACCCAATGTGTATCTCTCTTTGATCATGAGAGTGAGACTCAATAGCCTCTGAAAACAGTGAAGTCTCCTTCTTTCCAGATGTATTTATCTCTTTAATTAATTTGCATCTCCTTCTTTGGACCTTACATATGAATAGCAACAATATTTTTCTGTACAACTTTTTCTTAGAACAATCTTGATTTCATAATTTAATGAGAAATAGATTTAATTGATTTCGATTATCTTCCATCAGGAAAACCAAAGAAAAACCCACATCAATAAAGTTATCCAACACACTTTAAGCTAAAACACAGCCATATGAGATTATTTTTTCTTTGTGCATTTCTTTGGTACCACATGAATGCAATTCTCTGCCCAAATCATTTACTTGTTAATTGGAAGGAACTTATAGAATTTAGGAAGGAAAGAAAATATGTGTCACAAATTCCTTGGGTCAGGATTTTATGACGAAAATCTTTAAAAGGATGTCTAGACATATGTGACTTCTATTTAAATATGTCCTAAAAAAGATTTCTTCTAAGAACATCTATTTAAGAATATTTTGCTTTCTATGTCATTAAAACATGAAATTGTATCTCCCTGAATTGAAAAGACTTGGCTAGGCAAGAGCTGAATAGGAGAAATTATTTTTCCTAAGCTGCTTCTCTATTTCAGAGTAAATAATGTAGTCTAGGTCACTAGACTGAAAAAATAATTTAGTCTAGGTCACTCGCATCTCTTTCCTCTTTGGGCTCCTCTGAAACAAATGATATCATCACATAGCCCAGCAACATGAATGTGTTTTAAGTGTAACAATGAAGGTTATATCATGGAGGCAATTAAATTGATACAGGCCAAATTGGTCTTACTATGTCATTGGTCATGTTTTTAGTATGTTATTTGTTAATGCACTCTGAAATTCAGAGCAAGTTTTGATAGCACGTTCATTTCAAAATAATCTTATACAGATGGTGTACTATCTTGCCATTAAAAAAAAAAATCTTTCTAGGTACCAAAAAATTATATTCATAATATAATAGATGTACTGCTCTAGGAAATACAGCATTTCTGGAAATTGCAAGATTTTGCAATCTAGGATTTCAGAAGAGACTTCTAAAATATTTATTTTTTTGTTATTTATTTATTTTGCTTTTAGGGCTGCACTCATGGCATATGCAGGTCCCAGGCTAGGGGTCAAATCTGAGCTGTAGCCATGGGCCTACACCACAGCCAAAGCAATGTCAGATCTGAGCCACATCTGCAAACTGGATCCTTAACTGAGTGAGCAAGGCTAGGGATCAAACCGCATCCTCATGGATAATAGTCAGGTTTGTTACTGCTGAGCCATGACAGGAACTCCTATACTTATTTTTTAATTAAAATTTAGTAGTTAATTCACAATGTTATGCCAATTTCTGCTGTACAGAATAGTGACCCAGTTATACGTATTACCTTCCATCATGTTTTATCCCTTTTTATATTTTTGGATCAGCTACCATTCTCATCTCGCTCAATGATTTTTTCTCTCTTTAATCCTGAAATTCACTCTTTGAATTTTATCCACATCTTTTAGATTTTTTTCTAATTCATCCAGGCATAACTACTGCAAATCCCTGCCCTTCACCTCATGTGCACACGATTAGATCTCTCTTCAACCTCAGTTCCTTCATCCAATTTAACCATATATGTTGGTCCTTTCCTTATTGATACTTCTTTGCTTCTATGATTTATGCTCTCATAGTTCATCTACTCAGGACTGTATGTTGTAGGCCACATATAAAATAAGCAACATTTCAGGTCCTTCAGAAAATAACTTGGAGTTGTAAGTCCAAAGAAAATATTGCCCCTAATAGGCATAGTGCCTCTTTTTTGGTTGTTAGGGAGTAGATGTAATAACTTATTCTTCAAGTTAGAAGGGGCACCATTGGACTTTTAGAAATTTCACTGAAGTTGAAGGTCCCTGAAGTTTGGACAGATTCTTTTCTCACCCTCTGATATATACACATCTTACTAATGTTAATATGGTGGCTGATATGGATGTGTGTTCTATTTCTTTGGTGAACTGTAACTGATGCATATTTTTGTAGTGGTTCTAAAGGAAGAAAATCTTAAGGATGAGCTTTCTGAATTTTTTTCTGGGCTTTCTAGAATCCTAGAATTAGTTCTCTAATCTGGTTAGATTTGAAGGCACTAATAGCACTATTTCCAGTGCTAAAATGTCACTCTCCTAATGTCATGATGCAGCAATAGAGATATGCAAAATATCATTATTGAGTATTTGTAATTAGATACTTTTAAAAGGCATTGTTCTGGGTCACTGTGTATTTAATACCTTAAATATTTCAGCTAAACTAATAGATATAAAGAAATGGGCTTATTACTCCTAACTCTTGAGTTCTCTCACTTGATTGCTTTCAGATCATAATAGATACATTGGTTACTTTCATGAAAGCCGTAAACATTTTCAGAGTTATACTATGAAGCATAACTACTATGTGACTTAAATACTGTCTGCTACCTATGTTTCTGTCACAATTGCTCTTTCTTAACACCTAAAACTGAAATTCTACTCCTTTCTTTGTTAAAACCTGTCATCTCTTTAGCATGTAGTAGGATCTATATCTATTCATATATTTGTATATACCATCATTTATATTATGTTTTGTGTGTGTGTGTATATATATATATATTATATATGTATGTATCATATATATGCATGTTATGGCTTAGCAATTTGTAGTTATCATAGAAAAAGCATCTCCATTAATTATTCCTTTGTGCTTTCCAAGAACAATAAATGTCCACTTACATATGCCCTCCTGAGCTTTGATTAGTCACATTTTTGAACATGTTCATGCATGTTTTAATGCAGGTTTGGTCATTGCTGCTGTTTTTAAATGTTTCATTATTTTCTTTTTTTTCTAACTTGAGGAATAATTGACATATAAATTATATAATATTTAAAGTGTGCAACTTGATTTTATATATATATATGTGTAACTCGATCATATATATGTGTGTATGTGTATATGCACATTGTGAAATGATTACCAAGATCAAGATACTTAACACATTAATCACCTCACATAGTTGACATAGTAACTGTTTTTTATTTTTTTATCTCAAGCATGAGGATGCTTGAGATACATTCTCCACAACTTTCAAATCTATATCATATTTTAATCATAGCACGTTAGGTCTTCCATATATATTCTTCTTATAAGTGCAAGTTTGTACACTTTAATCTGTATCTCTTCAGTTCCCTCTCACCACAGTTCCTGAAAACATATTTCTAGGGAATTTATTTTCTTTATTTTCTTATTCGCTATATAAGTGATACCATATAGTATTTGTCTTTCTCAACCTGGCTTATTTTCCTTGGCATAATCCCCATCAAAGGATATTCAGGCTGTTTTTCTGTCTTGGCTATTATGGACTGATGCTGCAGTGAACAAGGGAACTCAGATATCTCCATGATATCCTGATTTTATTTCCTTTGGATATATACCCAGAAGTGGGATTTCAGGATCAAGTGGTAGTTATATTTTAAACTTTTGGAGACATTTTATACTGCTTTCCATACTGACTGTACCAATTTACAGTTCCATTAGTGCATAAGTGTTCCCTTAGCTCCACATCTTCCCAGTACTTGTTATCTCTTGTCTTTTGTATGATAGCAATTTTAACACTTGGGAAGTGATAGCTCACTGCAGCTTTTGATTAGCTTTTCCCTGATGATCAGTGATGTTGAACGTCTTTCTGTGTACCTGTCAGCCATATATATGCCTTCTTTGAAAAGTCTCTATTTAAGCCTTTTTCCTGTTTTTGAGTTATCTGTTTTTTTTTTTTTATTTTGAGTTGCCCGAGTTCTTCGTATATTTTGAATATTAACCACTTATCAAGTAGGTAGTTTACAAATGTTTTCTCCCATCCTATAAATTGCCTTTTATTTCGTTGATGGTTTCTTTTTTTGTGCAGAGGGTTTTTTTTTTTTTTAGTTTGATGTAGTCCCATTTGCTCAATTTTGTTTTTGTTGCCAAATCAGAAATATGATCATCAAGACATTGTCAATGAACTTGATACCTATATTTTCTTCTAGGAATTTTACAGTTTCAGGTATTATGTTCAACTCTTTAATACACTTTGAATTTATTCTTGTACTTGGAGTAAAATACTGGTCCAGTGGTGTTTTTCAGTGTAGCTGGTGACACCTAGGTGACCTTTTGTTAAGGATTGTATTATCATCCATTTGATAAGGATTGTATTCACTCAGAAAATTGTTTTGATTTAAAGGATAAAGTCATAATACTAAGTCATTGCATAAATAACAGTTACATTGAAGACAGACTCTTTTCTTCCTAAATTTAACATTAACAAGCTCAGTATCTAGACTGGTAATAAATCCCTTGCTTCATCCTATCAAGTTAGGTGTCTTTTAACTATGTGTTGTTGCGTGACCTTATTTCAACTGTAAGCACTCTTTGGAGAGTATTAGTACTTTAGAGAATGTTTCCATTTCTCTAAAAATGCCAGGAGGATGTGAAGCATTTAATAATTTTGATATGGAACCTATATTCATGGTGAAAACCAAGACAGTGTTTCTTTTAGTTCTAAAACAGGGATGGCCTCAAGGCCAATTTTGACTAGTTTTTCTAATTCTGGCAGAGACATATATTATTACTTTTTTCCCTCCAAATTTTTGAAATAGTATGCTCATTCCTTTAGGCTCTCAACTCAGTTATGAAATTGATTGGCCATTTCTCTAATAGGCCTGGAAATCTTCACAAAAAATTGATGTCATTTCAAAAATTTTTTGCTCATTATGGTCCTTTGGAAATATCAGATAATCATGTCTATTTAGCAAAGACAATTCGAACTTTTCCTGCAAATGTGGGATTTTTTTTCCTTTTAAAGATGTTAGGCTTTGGCCTTGATGTGAAAATTATTTTCCTTTGGAAGTCATTCAGACTGGCCCATTTTAGTGAAGGTCCATCTTAGTGAATAGGCTGGACATACTGGCAGCACTTAACAAGTCTCTTGGTTTATCTCTGGTTACTCGACCTCCCTAATTTAAAATGACTGATTCAACAGCCCTTACTTTTAACAAGAAATAAACTTTATAATCATTCTTCTATCTTCATATGCTTCATTTAACACAATATCCTCTTCTGGCTGCCACAGAGTTGCCTCGGACCAAGATCAGCTGTCATGGTTAAATGACTGCCTGTGCACTGCCTCCAAACTCCCCCACTTTCTTCTCTTATGCTAGAAATACATTCTTTATTTGAAAATATTGTACCAGCATCTCTTTCTGCATGAAACAGTATTCTAATTCACCTGCTCTAATTCTTCCTCTAGATCTTAGAAAGAGATTAATATGTACTAAATTGAATAGCCATTGACTTCTATAGCCTTCTTAAGAGGTCTAATTTTATCTAAAAATAATAGGTCAGAAAATCACTTTGGGTAGGGAATTAACCTTAATATAACTTTAGTATTTATTTTAGATATACTGGATTTACTATATATTTCTGCTTATATTACTATACAGTGGCAGGAAACACTCCACAAATTCCATACCTGGTTGACTGCTGCATCTGCTGCTGACTCAAACTTTTACAGGTTTGTGCTTTTTCCAAACCCCATGAAATAATAAACTTCTAACTTTGGGAATTTCAATGCTGATGCTCTAATATCTTTGTAGATGCCAGTTGGACTAAAGACCAAGAGAGAAGTCCTTCAATTATATAATGCATAGTTTTTCTGCTAGAGTTCCTGTGCTATGTGACTCTAAACTCTCTATCTCCACATCTGGGAATAGCTTAAGGGAAGCTATGTTGGGTGAGCCACTGTTGTGTAGAGAAAAACACACACCATTAATTAAATCAGAATTTTGACATTTTGTTTGCATTGATTTTTATGTAACTTTTAAAGTGTAAGCTTTGTATATATATTTTTAATGTACATTTTGCACTGGAACCACAGGGTATTTAAATAATTTATGTATAAATATGTGTATATTAGGGTATACTCAAAAATTTTTACTGGTAGTGCTAAATTATGAGAAAATTTATAGAAACTACTCTTCTAAATGACTATGTTTACCCCACAATTCCATAAACCTAGGAGCCCATCATGAGGTCTAAAAAGTTGAGTTAAAATTTATTTGAGGTTTTGATGGACATTCCAAACTGTTTTCCAGAGTAGATACATGTTTTTACTGTATCAATAATGTGTTCCCATTCCTCTACATCTTCATCAGTATTCAGTGTTGCTTTCACTTTCTTCTCCCACATGTGTGTGCATGTATGTGTATGTGTCTGTATATAAATATATATATATTTATAAAATATATATATTTATATTTTTTGTAACTCCAGTAGGAGAGTAGTGATATATAAATAGCAAACTACCATAAATTTCTCTCCTGGGAATTTATTCCAGTGAAAGGAAAACTGATAAACACATAAAAACCTATACATGAATTCTTATGGCAACCTATTAATAATAACCAAAACCTGGAAACAATTCAGATGTTAACATGAGAATGAGAATGATTAAACGGTCTTATGGTGGATACAAATCATGGAATACTATTCAGCAGTAAATAGGAAAAAAATTAAAACACACAAAAATGTCTGAATTTCTGGGGAATTATGTTGTGTGAAAAACAAATTGCAAAAGTTTACATACAGTATATTTCCACTTACATAGTATTCTTGAAATGACAAAATTAGGGAAACGCATAAGTTGGAGGTTGCGAGAAGTTAAGGAGAAGAGAGTGAGAAGGATGGGGATATAAATATAAAAGGGCAACATGGGAAATCTGGGTGGTGATGGAAATGCTTTGTTTCTTGACTGTATCAATGACAATATTTTACTTGTGATATTGTCCTATAGTTATTGTAAGATGTCAACCTTAAGGGAAATTGGGTAAAAGGAACATGACATTTCTCTATATCATCTCTTATAACTCCATGATTTCAAAATTTAAAAATATTTGATTTAAAAGGTAATAGATGTATCTTCTTTTCCTGGTTTGGGTAATTCTCCAAAAGCCACAATTAATAGTTTTATTCTCTTGTATATCTTTCACTATAGTAATAGTGAAGGAGGAGGAAGGAAAGGGACACAGCCAAATGAAGATCACTGTAAAGTTCAAAACTCCTGAAGATGTCTTCCAATCCACATCACCTTTACAGCTCAATAAACAAAGAGTCTCCAAATTTTACAATTTATATATTTCAGTTGCATTTTTATATATTTGTATAAAGTGTCAACAAGCAATTGATTTCTTTCACAAACTTGAAGTTTTTCAGATTGAGCAATTTTTTAAATTTTGCCTTCAAACGTTTAAATTTTGAAAGGGTTACTGAGCAGTTTTTGTCAATAGTTTGGCTGGACTGGTTGATTATTCAAATAATAGAGCCTAAGGTATTGTCTAATTGTTAATTCTCTAGATCTATTAACCTCTCCTCTTGTTTCAAGGCAAACACGTTAAACAGTGTACCTTGAATGTGTCACTCTAGCTCTCTCCAGAATGACAAGACAAGTATGTGTCCTTCATTTTCACCCAGTATCAATTAAAGAAAACTGTTATAAAAATGCTTTCTGTCATTGTAGTTGAAATGCTATAAATGTTCCTGCGAATGCGGTTTGGAAAATAAAAATACGTTTTCAAAAAATTTCTTGAAATATAAACTCAGCTTCCACTTTTTAAAGAATGAAGTAGACCTATATTTTCTGTGAAGTGCAACTAAAAATGCTGACATATATAAAAAATTAAGACTCAAAGGAAAAGAAGACAACAGGGAAGCTAAGAAATTTAAGATCTAGAGAATAACAGCAGTGAGCTCCTTGATTTTGTTTGTTTGTTTTTCTTTATAAATCAAAGACTTGAAGCTGAAGAAGGTGGAAATCTAAAAACATCAATAGGTCCAGTTGAAAACTCGCTCTCTCTAGGTAAAGGACCAGAAAAGGAAAAACTTAGCAAAAAAGAAACATTTTTTAAGATATTAACAGTGTATACAAGGCAAACACTTAAAAAAACCAACCAAATAAACAAAAAACCCCAACCCCTCCCACACCATCAAAGGCAAAGAGAGGAGCCTGAACTTATAGTCTTCAGATATTATGAGGATTCCTCAACTAGCCTGCTAGGGTGGTATCAAAAAATGACAAGTAGGTAACCAGGGTTTTCATCTCTCTCTGGCAGTAACAAGTTATCTTCTCCCCCATGCAGTAGCACTGGACACAACATGAATGCCCACCCTACAGTAACAGCGTACCTTTCCCACTACTCCGTAGGTAGTTTCAGAGCAGGTCTGGTGGAGAAACAAGACATTCAACTTTGCAGAGCAGTGATATGGACACCTCCACCACAATGGCTATGGACAGAATGTAAGGATCCCAAACTCCCATCTCTGATCAATGGTAATGAGGAAACTCCCTAACCTTGGATGTCAATGGAAACTGAGAAACCTGGGATTGTACTTATACTTGGAATTAAGGAGAGTACCCAGTCTTTCCCAAGCAAAAGCGGTGTCAGAAAAGCTAGCTGAAAGAAAGACCCAGACACCTATAACATAGTGGAACAATGTCCAGGTTTCAACAGAAAATTACTTGAGGAGTGGCAAAGGTGGCAGAGTAAGAAGACCCTGAGCTCACTTCCTCCCACAGACACACCAAAATGACTGGTGTTTACAGAGCAAGTACTGGTGAGAGAGACCAGAAGACTAGCAGATAAGATCTTCTATAATTAAAGATATAAAGAAATAATCATAAAACAGGTTAGATGCGCAGACATGCAGTATAGTCAAGGCCCATAATTCCAGGCCTGTGAATCACAAACAGGAGGATATTTACAACTATGGATGTTCTTCCCTAGGAGTGAGGAGTCCATGCCCACAGGGGGCTACCCAAACTGAGAGTCATGTACCAAGAAGACAATACCCAAAACTTTGCCTTTGAAGGCTGGTGGGATAACTTTTGGGAGATTCAGAGGGCTGTGGGAAAGAGGAACTCTGCTCTTAAAGGACGACACAAAATTTCACTTGCTGCAGGACCCAAGGCAGAAGCAACAGTTTGCAAAGATCCTGGGTCAGACCCACCTACTGATCTTGGAGAGTGTCCTGGAGAGATAGGAGAAAACAGAAGCTCATTTCAGGTACACAGACACTGGAAGCAGGCATTTTTGTAAGCACCATGAAGACATTGGTGCTGACAAGCATCAGTTTGGAATCCTCCCAACAACATATTAGCTGTGGGACTCAGCCCTGCCAATCAGCCTGTTGACACCAGTACTGGGATTCCTCAGGCCAAGCAGTTAGCCAAAAAAGGACACAGTTCTACCTACCATTAGGCTAGGTGCCTTAAGACCTCATGAGACCACAGCAGCCACACACCTATCCACCAGAGGGCCCAGGATCTGGCCACACACACAAGTGAACTTGCACTAGCAGTAGGACCCCCTGGTCCACAGCCAACAATAAGTACCCTGCTTCCACCTATCAGTGGGCCAACAACAACCCTGGGACCCCCTGGGCCCTGAAGCCAGATACTCCAGGAAATGGCTTTACCAACCAGTGGACAGACATTAGCCCTGGGATACCCTGGTCCTGGCCACACACAGCAGTAGGTGGGCACCAACTCCAGGATAAATGCAGCCTCTCAGTCTGAATTTTCAGGATGAATCCCACCCATAAGAAGGCCAACACTGGGTCTGGAACTCATTGGGACTGAACCCTGTTCACCAGCAGGCCAGCAACTCTGTGACACATTGAGCTCCTCAGCCAACAGCCCCTCAACTAGGTCCCAACCACTAGCCCACTAAAATCAGATCTAGGACCCTTGGATCTCTGTAGCAAGCAATTCTGGAGCCTGGCTCCATCCACCAAAAGCCAGTGTTAGCCCCTGAATCTCCTGGACCTCAGCACCAGCAGACTGACACCAGCACCTGGATCCCACAGGCCAAAGCCCCAATCACTAGAAGGCAAACAAGATCTCCAGACAACTTAGGATTCCCTTGGTCAACCACCCTTGGGCCCAACTCAAAACCAGCATTGGGACACCCCAGACTCTGTAGCCAGCTATGTCAAGTAACACCTACTAGCATAAGAACACTAGATCTGTGATATCTAGCTTCACAACCACCCACCCTAACACCCATATCCACCCAACAGTGGGTCAGTCCTTGCCCTTGGATTACCCAAGTCTCTTTAGCCAGCCATCTCATGACTCACCCTGATCATACATGGCTGTCAGCCTCTATCCAAGGAAGGATCTGCCAACAAACCAAACTGGGGGCCAGCCCAATCTAAAAGACTTTCTTCAGTAGTCATCTTGAAAAAAACCAAGGAACCACACAGATCACATAGGGGGCAATCCAAGAGCATATGTGTGATGACCAGAGGAGTGTGCAATGTTGGGACATATACAACTTTTATAAAATGTTCTCTCCAACCTTGGGAAACATAATCAACCTACCAAATATATAGAAATAAAAACCAAAAATTAGTCAAAATGAGATGATAGAGGAAAATTCTTCAATGAAGGAAGCATATAAAACACAGAAGAACTAATTGAAATGGAGATAAGCAACCTATCCATTAAGAGTTCAAGGTAATGATGGTAAAAATGTTGAAAGAACATAGGATAAGATTGCATGATAGAGTGAGAAGTTATAATCAAGAGTTAAAACATGTAAAGAGAAATAAAACAGAGCTGAAGAATACAATAACTGAAATAAAAATACACTAAAAGGAATGAAGAGTAGATTACATGATTCAGAGGAATGAATCAAAAAATTGGAAGAGAGTAGTGAAAACCACTGATGCTGAACAGAAAAAAAAACAATAAAAAGGAATGAATATGTTTGAAGAGACTTCTGATACATCAAGCATGCTAGCATTCACATAGTAAGGACCCCAGAAGAAGAGAAAAAGGAGCGGAGAACATCTTTGATAACAGGGTAGATGACAAATTTCCTAACTCGGGAAAGAAACAGACATTCAGGTCCAGGATGCATATTCCCAAACATAATAACTCAAAAAGACACCAAGACATACTGTAATTAAAATGGCCAAAATTAGAGATAAAGAGATAATAGTTAAAAGAGCAAGGGAAAAGCAACAAATAATACACAAGGGAATTCACATAAGGCTGTGTGCTGATTTTCAGCAGAAGCTCTATAGGCAAGAAGGGACCGGCACAATATATTTAAAGTGATGAAAAGGGAAAAAAAGGAAAACAAAACAAAACAATAACAACAACAAAAACTACCACCAAGGCCTTTATTGAGATTTGATGAAAAGATCAAAAGATTTACAGATAAGCAAAACTAAAAGAGTCCAAAATCACCAAATCAGCTTTAGAAGAAATGTTAAAAGGACTTCTCTGAGTGAAAAAGACAAGACCACAATTAGAAATATGAAAAATAGAAAAGGTAAAATCCTGTCGGTAAAGGCATATACTTTTTTTTTTTGTCTTTTTGGGGCTACTACTATGGCATATGGAAGTTCCCAGGCTAGGGGTTGAATCAGAGATGCAGCTGCCAGCCTATGCCACAGCTATAGCAATTCAGGGTCTGTAGCTTCACCTACACCACAGCTCACAGTAATGCCATATCCTTAACCCCATTTAGCAGAGCCAAAGATTGAACATGCATCCTCATAGTTACTAGTCGGGTTTGTTACCAGTGGAGCCACAGTGGGAACTCTGGCAAATAGAAAGTAAAGGTGGTAACTCAATCATGTACAAGTCTAGTAGGAAGGTTAAACAACTACTAAAATCATTTACTTTCACCACAAGTAGTTTAGGGATACTTACACAAATAATATGTGAAAAATGATGTCCAAAACATTAAATGGGGATGGGGGTTTGAAATTAAGAGATCAGCAATGTAAAATAATGATATACATACATATGTAAATATATGTGTGTATATATATGTGTATATATTACTGTATATCAACCACATGATAACCATAAATGAAAAATCTATACTAGATATACACACAAAAAAGAAAAAGGAGTTCAAATATAAGTTCAAATATAACATTATAAGATAGGCATCAAATCACAAGGGAACGTAACAAAAGAAGAAGAAAGGAAGAAAAATGAACTATAAAAACAACTTCAAAGCAATTAACAAAATAGCAGTAAATTCATACCTATCAATAATTCTTTTAAATATAAATGAATTAAATATTTCTATCAAAATCATAGAAAATCTGAATGAATACAAAAACATGACCCATATAAAAGTTACATACAAGACTCACTTCAATGTAAAGACATAAACAGACTGAAAGTGAGTGTATAGAAAAAAATATTTCACATAAATATAAGTGAAAAGAAAGTTAGGGTAGCAATACTTATATCACACAAAACAAAGTTTTTCACACAAAATAAGATTTTAAACAAGGACTATTAACAAGGGGAAAGGAGGATGTTACATAATGATCAAAGGATCAATCCAAGAAGTAGATATAACAATTATAAATGTGTACACACCCAACTTAAGAGAATCTAAATATATAAAGCAATTATTAGCAGACATAATGGGAAAATATGATGAGACAATAATAAGAATCCAGTTACATCAATGGACAGAAAATCAATAAGGACAAACTGGCCTTAAATAAAAAAAATTAGGCTAGCTCCAAATAAAGTAGAAAAGAAGAACAAACAAAACCCAAAGATTGTAGAATGAAAGAAATCATGAAAACCTGAACAGAAATAAATGAGACAAAAACCTAAAAAAGCAAATAGAAATGATCAATGAATCAAATAGCTAATTCTCTGAAAATTAAAACAAAATTGAATAACCTTTAAATAGATTCATCAAGAAAAAAAAATAAAATCAGAAATAGAATGAAGTTAATTATCAAGGGAATGCACAACAAAACCACAATGAGATATCACCTCACCCCTGTCAGAATGACTATTATCAAAAAACTGCAAAAGACAAGTGTTGGCCATTATACTGAGAAAAGGGAACATTTGTGCATTTTTGGTGGCAATATAAATTGGTGGAGACAAAATGGAAAATTGTATGGAAATTCCTCCAAAAATTAAAGTACTATATGGCCGAACAATTCCACTCCTGAATATTTCTCCAAACAAAATAAAAACACTAATGAGATAAGATACATGCGCCCCTATGTTCATAACAACATTATTTACAATAGCCAAGTTGTGGAAGCAAAGTGTCTTCAATAAATAAGTGGATAACGAAGATGTGTTTATAATATCTGGGGTATTACTCGCCCCTAAAAATAATGAAATCTTGTCATTTGTAGCAGCATGGATGGATCTAGAGTGTAGTATGCAAAGTAAAATAAGTCAGAAAGAGAAAGACAAATACCATATGATTTCACTTATATGTGGAATCTATAAAACAGAACAAATGAACAAACATGACAAAACAGAAGCAAAGTTATAGACATGAGAAAGAATAGGTGGTTTCCCAGTAGGCTGAATTTGGAAGGAGGAAAGAAAAAGTAAGAGAAATTATGAGGCAAAAACCTCCGCTGAAAAATAAATGAGTCATGGATAGGAAATGAACAGTGTGAGAAATATAGTCAATAACTGCATAATATTTTGTGTGATGACACATTGTATCTAGACACACCATAATGATCATTTTTTAATGTATAGTAATATCAAATCAATACATTGTATAATAGGAACAAACAAAGTGCTATAGGTCAATTTTACTGCAAAAACAAAGAAACAAACAAAGAAAAAAGATCAAATTTGGTTATCAGAGAAGTGGGGGGATAGGAGTAGAACTTGGATGAAGGTGGTTCAAAATGCATAAATTTTCAGTTATAAGATGAATAAATATTAGGAATGTAAAGTAGAACATGATAAATATAATTATCATTTCTCTCTGTTACATTGTTGAGAGAGTAAATTCTAAGATTTATCATAAGGAAAAATATTTTTTATTTTTTTAATTTTGTATCTATATGAGATTATGGGAGTTCACTAAATTTATTATCATTGTTTCATGATATATGTAAGTCAATGATTACGCTATACTCCATAAACTTATACAGTGCTATAAGTCAATTATATTTCATTTTTTTAAAAAAGAAAATTATATATACAAAAAAAACAGAAAGAGTTCAGTCTTTAAAAATGTTTATTTCATAAAAGATACTATGAAACAAAATAACATAAAAGCCACCTAGTAGGAAAAAATATTTGCAAATCAAGTGGACAACAAAGAACTATTATCTGGGTTATGTAAAGAAGCATTAAAACTCAATAATAAAATTCATTTAAAGTGATTTAATTAAAAGGCATTCCAATTCAGAAAAGAAAAAAGTAAAATTATATCTGCTTACAGATGACATGATTTTATGTATGTAAAACCATGTATGTAAAAACATGCAAAATAGCTTTAAGAACTAATAAACTAATTCAATAAAGTTTCAAGATACAAAGTCCACATAAAATAAACAGTTTCAATTCTATCCACTACAATGAACACAGTGAAAAGAAAATTAAGAAAATAATTCAATTTACAATAACTTCAAAAAAATAAAATACTTAGGAATATTTTATATAAATAGAAGAAAAATCCTAAAATTCATATGGGCGCAAAATAGACCCTGAATAGCCAAAACAATCTTGGGAAAGAACAAAGTGGAGGCCTCACACTTTCTGATTTCAAAACATATAACAAAGTTTTAACAAAGAAAACAAATTAAAATTACATGGTACTGACATAAAGACAGACATATAAACTAACAGAACAGAATCAGAATTGAGAGCCCAGAAATAAACCAACATCGTCTTTCATAAGGGTGCCAAGAATCCATAATGGAGAAAGGACAGTCTCTTCAATAAGTGGTGTTGGGAAAATTGGATATACATTGGCAAAAGAATTAAATTTGACTTTTTTTACACTACACACAAAATACAAAATAAGTGATTAAAGGGTTGAATGTAAGACCTGGAATTGTAAAACTCTTTGAAGGAAACACAGGGGAAAAGCTGAATGACATTTTTCTTGAAAATTATTTCTTGGATATGACATAAAAGCTAGGCAAAGAAAACGAAATAGACAAATTGGGCTACAAACTAAAAAAGCTCATGCACAACAAAGGAAACAATCAACATAATGAAAAGGTAATCTATAGAGAAAGAAAAACATTTACAAATTACATATCAGGGAAAGAGTGAATATCAAAAATATATAAGGGATTCCTGCAACTCAGTAGTATAAAATAAAATAACCTGATTGAAAAATGTGCAAAGGGCTTGAATAGGTATATCTCCAAATAAAACATTTAAATTCCCAACAGCTGTGTGAACAGATGCTTAACAACACTAATCTCCAAAGAAATGCAATTCAAAAATCATAATGAGAGTTATCACCTCACACCTGTAAGAATGGCCATTCCTATTATCAAATATTAAGAAAAATAAACATAAAGAACACATGTTGGTAGAGATGTGAAGAAATAAAAACCCTTGCAAACAGTTGGTGAAACAATAAAATGATCCAGACCTTGGAAAACAGTATAAAGAGTCCTTGAAAAATTAAAAATAAAACTAACATAATAGCTAGCAATCCACAGATGGATATTAATCCAGAAGAATTGAAAGCATATAAGATATAAAAGATATTTGCACTCTTGTGTTCATTACAGTATTGTTCACAATAGCCAATATGTGAAAGCAAAATAAATGTCAATGGTTGGATTGATGGATAAAGAAAATGTGGTTTGGAGTTCCCGTTGTGGCTCAGTGGCTAACGAATCCGACTAGGAACAATGAGGTTGCGAGTTCGATCCCTGGCCTTGCTCAATGGGTTAAGGATTTCTGGCATTGCTGTGAGCTGTGGTGTAGGTTGCAGATGTGGCTTGGATCCCGCGTTGCTATGGCTGTGGTGTAGGCTGGTGGCTACAGCTCCAATTCGACCCCTAGCCTGGGAACCTCCGTATGCCGCACAAGCGGTCCAAGAAATGACAAAAAAGACAAAAAAAGAGACAAAAAAAGAAAGAAAATGTGGTTTATACATACAATGGAATATTATTTGTCCCTAAACATGAAGGAAATACTATCCTATGTGAAAACATGGATGAATCTTGAAGACATTATACTAAGTGAGATAAGTCAGTTACAGAATGGCAAATATAGCATAATTCCACTTACATGAGGCATATAAAATTATCAAACTCTTAGAAGTATAAATCTGAAATGTGGTCACCAGGAGCTAGGGGCTATTCAAAGAGTATACAAATTATGTAAACCAAAAAAGTTCTACAGATCTGCTGTATATCTTTATGCTTATAGTTAACAATACCACACTATACACTTAAAAATTTGTTAAGAGGCTATATCTCAAATTTGTTTGTTTGTTTGTTTGTTTTGTTTTGTTTTGTTTTTGTTTAACCATAAAAAGGAAAAGTGACATGAAGAAACATTTAAAAAAAAAGGATGTAAAAATTGCATATAGGCATAGGAAAATATGTCCAACATGATTAGCCACTAAGAAAATTAAAATTGGAATTTCCATTGTGTCTCAGCAGGTTAAAACCCAACACAGTGTCCATGAGGATGGAAGGTGGATCCCAGGACTCGCTTAGTAGGTTAAGGACCCAATGTTGACACAAGCTGTGGCAACAGCTGTGGTCACAAATACAGCTTGGATCCAGTGTTTCTGTGGCTGTGGAGTAGGCCCAGTTGCAGCTCCAATCAATTGGACCCCTGGGCTGGGAACTTCCATATGCCACAGGTACAACTATTAAAAAAAATAAAAAAGAGGAAAATTTAAAAAGAAAATTAAAACCACAATGAGCTATCACTACACATTTTCAAAATAGGTAAAATTTTATTATTTTTTAATTTTGGACCACACTTGCTGCATATGTATGTTCCCAGGCTAGGGGTCGAATTTGAGCTATGGCTGCTGGCCTATGCCACAGACACAGCAATGTGGGATCCAAGCTGCGACTGCAACCTATGCCTCATGGCAATGCTGGATTCCTGACCCACTGATCCAGGCCAGGGATCAATCCCACATCCTCATGGATACTAGTTGGATTCGTTTCCGCTACACCACAATGGGAACTCCACAAATAGGTAAATTTTTAAAGAAATGTTTTACCATATGCTGGCAATGATGAAGAAATTGATCACTCAGTTGCATTAGGTACTTATAGAAATGTGAAAAGTAACATCCACTATGGAATAGTTTGGCATGCCGCTGGTGTACATCCCAGAAAAAATGCCCTCCTAGAATTTACACCAGAGAAATGAAGACTGATAAATCCAAAAATGGTATGCAGATGTTTATAGCAGTTTTATTTTCAGTAGCCAAAAACACTGAAACAACCTATGTGTCATTTAGCAGGCAAATTAATGGTCATACACATACATTATGTGATATATAAAGGCCTTAGCATGCTACTCTGCAATAAAAAGGAACAAATGGTTAAAACGTGAAACAACCACCATCCAGAATTACCAGAAAATTATGCTTAAAAATATCCCAAAAGGTTGCATATTATTTGATTCTGTTTATACAAATATTTGGAAATGACAAAGTTACAGAAAATACTAATTTTCTGTAGAGAGCTATTTACCCCACAGGGAGCAGATTAGTGACTGAGAGGTTAAGGGGGCTGGAGATACAAGAGAAGTGAGTGTCACTATGAAAAGGGGACATGAAGAATCACTGTGGTGATGGAAGTGTCCTACATTCTGACAATATCTTGTCCTATATTCAATGTCAATATCCTGATTTTGATATTGGATTATAGTTTTACAGGATATAAAGATTGTGGGAAACCATGTCCATGATCATTAGATGTCTCTGTATTATTGCCTAGAACTGCAGGTAGTTATCCCGAAACAAAAAGTTAAAAAAAATAACTAGTTTAGTATATAAAATCGTGTATTAAATATGCAGTTACAAGAGTTCTCTTGTGGTGCAGCAGGTTAAGGATCCAGTGTTACCACTGCAGTGGCTCTGGTTGCTGTCATGATGCAGGCTAAACTCCTGGCCCAGGAACACATGCAGTCAAAGATTAAAAAAATCAAGATGCAATTACACAATTGCAAACATCCCTTAATTTTTCATTTAAGAATTTTTTTATTTTTAAAATTTTTAATTTTTTAATTAAGAAAGTAATTGCCAATAAATATACCTAAGCAAAATAATTATAATGGGAAAATATTGTCATAAAACTAAAAGAACTGATATCCATTGTTCTTAAAATTTTTTCATGTAGTGAAAATATTTGTCATAAATTAAAATTTATCTAGTCAATTAATTCTCTATCAATATAATTGAAAAATCACATTTATATCAACATCCCCCTTTGAAAAATAGGAAAATGGCATTTTACTTGTAAGTAATATTACAGAATTAAAAATCTGAGTAACTCTGAAAAATAACACATATAAATAAATGTAAGAACTGAGAAGTACAGAAATAAAGGCAAATGGTAATAATTGTAAGCAGGGTTGACTCAATGAAACTGAAAATTTATTATTTAATTTAGCATTGGCATTTTAAAAAGCATTCTTTTTCACTAGGAAATTCTAATAATTCTAATAATAAGTTAAACTGCAATGTGCTGGTCCACTGAGGAACATACTATTATAACAAGTTCAAACCAGATTCATCTGAGTCATAAAAATATAATGATAATAATACAATGGTAATGATGATAAAGTGACTTGTATTAGGTCACTAGAGTAAGTCATAAGTAAATGTAGTTAGAAAACTAAGGTGATCAGCCTATCCACTAAATCATGCTGCCTTTCCAGTTTTAAACACTCAATAATAATATCTATTCATTAAACATGTAACAGCAAAAATTAAAAAGCAATACATCCTGGCTGCCTAAAGGGAATAAATGGTTTCCACTTCTGGTCATTTTCTTGTTTCACCTATGGTATTACCTAAGATATTAATCTCCTTTATTATTTCTGGAAATTGTTGGCCTTAATTGACTGCCTATTGCCAGCTATAGCTTTTTCTTAGAGGAGTAAAGAAATTCAATTCAATGCCCATATGAAATGAGGCCATTGTATTAGTTTGCTAGGGCTCCCGTAATAAAGTACCCACAGACTGGTGGCTTAAACAATAGAAATTTATTTCATCACAATTCTGGAGACTAGAAGTCCAAGATCGATGTAACAGCAGGGTTGATTTCTTCTGTTCCAGGCTTCTCTTCTTAATTTATAGATGGTCATCTTCTCCCCTCATCAGGGTCTGTGTCCAAAGTTCCTTTTCTTATAAGAACACACATATTGGACGGCCCTAATGTTCTCATTTTAACTTCATTGCTCATATAAAAATTCTCTTCAAATATAGTCACATTCTGAGTTTCTAGGTGTAAGGATATAAACGTTTTGAACACATTTTGGAAGGTACATAATTTAGTCCATAAAAGACACAATGATGTAAGATTTTTTTTTCAATGAAGGCATTAGAATGACAAGAAGAAACTGAATGTAGTAATTTATAACTTTAAAAATAATGTCAAATAATAGATTTAAATGGCCTTCTTTGCAAGACAAAGACAGTAGAAATGTATTTAACTTTGGTAGTCACTGACATACCTTGTAGAACTTTGAAGGAACATCAACAAGATATTAGACAAATTATTCCATGTATGGGAAAAATCTATAGTTAAATTATATGATTTTTAAATAATGACTAGGTAACAGTTATCAATGTTCATTGGCAACTCATTCTTACCTTTAAGATGTAATGCACCTCAATGTCCATAACAGCACTATATACAACATCCAAGACATGGAAACAACCTAAGTATCCGTTGACAGATGAGTGGATAAAGAAGATGTGATACATATAGACAATGGAATATTACCTAACCATAAAAATGAAAAAAATAATGCCCCTTGTAGCAACATGGATGGACACAGAGATTACTATATTAAGTGAAGTGAGACAAAGACAAATATTATGATATCATTTATATGCAGAATCTAAAAAAATAATGCAAATTAACTTATTTACAAGACGGAATAGAGTCAAAGACATAGAAAACAAATTTATGGTTACCAAAGATGAATGGGTGGGGGATGGATAAATTAGCAGTTTGGGATTAACAGATGCACACTACTACATATAAAACACAAGGACCTACTGTATGATACAGGGAACTATATTCAATATCTTATAATAACCTATAATGAAAAGAATTAAAAAATAATGTATATATAAATTTAAACATATTTATATGTATAGATGAATCACTTCACTGCAACTTGACACCAACACAACATTGTAAATCAACTATACTCCAACAAAAAGTTGTTTGAAAAAATAATATTTAAGTTCTAGGGAGTTCTATTCACAAATTTACTGAAGAAATTATATATCTATGAATGTTTTCTGATGCATGATCTAGGAAATAATGTGAGAAAAAAATGTATATTTATACTTAAGAATGGGTCACTTTGCTGTACAATAGAAATTGACAGAACATTGTAAATAGACTATTAGAAAAAATAAAAATCTTTTAAAAAGACAAAAAAATCAAAAAAAAATAGTCATTTAAACATTTGACTTTTATACCTCCCTTGTCAAGGGTTATTTGAGTTATCAGCATCAGTATCAAGTATCAAGTATAGCATCAAGTATTGAAATGTTTTGAAATAACAATTTATTAGCTCTTCATCATTCCATCCTAGAATCTGACAGGGAGCTCATGGCACTCTTTCATACTGTAGAACCATTAAGTTTTCTTTTGAAAACTAGTGGTCCTTAAATTCAAATAGATAACATTAATTAATCGAGAGAGAGGATTTGAAGGCAATAGGTTAAGATATCAGACTGACCTAGCTGATCTTGCCAGTGAGGTAGATGCCACCTTTTGCTTTACCATAGGAATTTGTCTTGGAGCATATTTTTTTAGAAAAGGAAAATAACTAGAAAATTAAAATATAATGTTAACAATGGGTTCTATAATGCACACACATGCATGCATGCATGCACACACATAGGAGAAAGAGAGGGAGGAAAAAAGGAAAATAATAATGCAAAAAGCAAAACTGGAAGTCAAAGTCCAGTATCATTAAGCTCGAAATTCACTTTTAATGTTAAGGACATGGTATTGTAGAACTGTGTGCACTTTACATACAAAATACTTTAAAGGTCAAAAAATCAATCAGCTGTGTTTTACTTGTCATGTCTACTGGGCTTAGCCAATATAATATAAGGGATATTGTCCTTTGCTTTAGTTTTGTCTGAACCTGATTGATTCTCTATAAACCCATTATAAAGGTCAGTATATTATAGGTCAAAAGCTGTTGTGAGGTGAAAAAAGGATGGTTGGAATAAACACATACCAACTGTGGAGATCTAGATTTATTCAACCCTATAGTTGACAAAGTGTGGTAGAAGATTTCCCAAGAGCATTGTAAAATGTTTATGTGACAGAAAATTTTATAATTTGGAGAAAACGTTCCTCTATCAACTTTTTTGTAGCCTGAGGACTGAAGGAGTTATTTACAGGTTTCAGTATTTGGGATATAAAAGCACAGTGAACTAAACAAATGGAAAAAGAAATTTATGCTATAACATGTCGATCACCACCAGCTTTCACTATCATAATGCTACATTAAAAAAATCTAAAGAAGCAAAAGAACACTTGTCACATACAGTATAAATGGACAAGAAGTTTTCACTGTTTATTGTCACTGTTTATAAAGATATAAAATAGGGATGAGATGTATCATATAATATTATAACATTTTTCTAGAATGTAAAAGAAATGCATGAACATGATGTCTATAAACTAATCTATAGAACTGCACCTCAAATTGTCATAATGTCTCTGTCCTCTTTTGGGGGTACATATCCTAAAAGAAAAAAAAGTTCTCCTTTATTTAGGACTTGCTGCATTTATGAATAAGGATAATTGTTAATGGGGAAATGATTAAAAGTGCTTTATAGTGATCTTAGTTAGAGTAGTGTCTTGACAACAAAACTTTAACTGAAAGCTCTTTTCATCCCATAATTAATTTGAATTTGGCTCTATAAAACTTTGAATGTGCTCTTATGTACATTATCCCAGTTGATTTCTTTCATCTCCTAGAGAGAAAGTCTTTGTAAGTTTTATGACAGGTCTGTAACTTAAACATGACACTGAAATACAATTTTTTAAACTAATTTTTTTCCAAAACTCTCTATGAATTAAGCATAATCTGAATTTACATGCAAAAACTCAGACTGATTTGAAAATCCATCCATTTCACTAACGGATAGAAATAGGTTTGCTTCTGAAGACCATGCTGGGGCCATTTTATACACCTAGCATATGGAACAAAGCCAAAAAAAAAATTGAATTCTGAAATATATGTAGCCTGAGGCTTTTGGATAAAAGATTATTTACCTGTTTCCCATAGAAGTATGAGGACAGGAAGAATGGTCAAGTTTGAGTTGCTAAAAAACTTTAATTCTCTTCAGCTTGGTAAAACACTTATTCTCACTGCCATTGATCCACTGTGAGAAAATTAAGACCAAGAGTTTAAGTAATTTGTCAAATGTCCATGAAAACTTCTTTCAATAATCTTCCTTCAGTCCTTGTAATAATGTTACCCATGCTTCTTCCACATTTGTTTTCTGTCAAAGTGAATTACTTGCATGGAAAGAGACTTTCCTTCCTAGTAAACACACCTTTTTCTTAGGTACTTTTTTAAATCTTTGCTTCAGATAGAAAATTTCAGATCAATTTTTGTTTAAGGCACATTTTCTGTGAGCTCCTGAAAATGCCAAGTCTTTCTAAATAAGCTTCCAGTGCATCAAAAATTCTTCTCTTTTCAGCAGTTACAACAGATGCAGTTTCACGTGAGTATATACGCACATAAATGTGTTTGATGAATACTTGCCTCACTCTTTAATCTATAAATCTCACAAAGATAGGTGCTTGATTTTTCCTGATCCATTGCAGTAGACTGAAATTTGCACCACCCCTCTACTCCAATTCTCGTGTTGAAACTCCAATTCCACAGATGATGTGACTCAGAGGTAAGACCTTTGGGAGAAAACTGGATTTGAATGAGAGGATGAGGGTGGATTCCCCCCTGATGGGATTATTCATTGGAAATTTGCACCACCCCTCTACTCCAATTCTCGTGTTGAAACTCCAATTCCACAGATGATGTGACTCAGAGGTAAGACCTTTGGGAGAAAACTGGATTTGAATGAGAGGATGAGGGTGGATTCCCCCCTGATGGGATTATTCATTGGAAGAGACATAAGATCTCCATCATGTGAGAATATAGCAAGAAGGTGGTCATCTGTAAAACAGGAAGAGGACCGTCACCAAGAAGCCAACCATGATGGTATCCAGCCTTTGGAACTGGAGAAATTAATGTTTGTTGTTTAAGCCACCCATTCTCTGCTATTCTTGGTAGAGCAACCTGAACCTACTGACACCCTTGAATGGCCAGTTACTTACAAAATCCCTAAGAAAAAATAGGAACTCAAGGAAAATTTGTGGAGTGAAGAAGTGATGGGATAATATCCTAGACTTTAAGACATCCATTCTACAGCAATGCTAGTAAATGGTTCTAAATTCTCTTTTATGTTAAAAAAGAAGTTTGTGAATAGTGAGACAGCATCGCTTAACTTTATTTCTTTTCTTTTGTCTGATATGTACTTCTCAACTCAATCAAATTTTCACTGCGATTACAGAGATATTTTATTATTTTACCATTTCTCTGAGAGTTGGAGGCATCTTTTTTTTGGGGGGGGTGGGGGGATTCTTGCTACTAAGGATCAGCATCTAAGGAAATAGCTTCAAATAAATCATAAACAAATATAGTTAAGTGTCTTTAGAAGAGCAGGAAAGCATAATAAGTAAGAAGTCTAGTTGATATAGTTAGTGTCTTAGTGTATACAGTTATAGTGATGTGTTCCAATAAAAGGCAAAAGGAGAAGTATAATTAGCTTATCTCTTCAATGGACAGAACAGAAATATAGCTTGCAACACACACACACACACACGCACACATGCACACATACACACACACACATACAAGGTAGAACACATCTATGGTTGGACCTTTTCATACAAACACATGACACTATGTGTATTTGTGTATATGAAATTAAAATATATAGCAATTTTATTTATTGAAATGACTATTCATGGCAATATTCATTCATATCTTGAATTCGATGGTTTGGGACAGATTTGGAAAATTTCATAGAAAGAGATCATCAAAACGATCTGTCAATCACTCTCAAACATTCAATTTGTTTTCACAAATAATATATTGAATTATTTAGAGTTTCTGAGACTATTAATAATTAGGAAATTATGATAAGTAACTTTGCTTGCTTTTTTGTTGGGGCTGTGCCTGTAGCATTTGGAAATTCTTTGGCTAGGAATCGAACCTGAGACACAGCAGTGACACACAGTGAATCCTTAACTGCTAGGCTACCAAGGAACTCTGGTCTGCTTGTTTTTTAACTTGCAACTTTGAGTTGGAGAATTAACCTTTAACAACATTAATCAAAATGATATCTATGTCACCTTAGCCACCTGATCTTTAATTATGACCTGCAGCAAATGGGGGAAAATACAAAATAAGTAACAAAATGATTTCATTAGTGAGTTATTTTAAATAAAAACGTGATCTTATTTTTCTCGATTTTTAATGAAGGTTCAAAGTATTTATTTCAATATACTCAGTTTAGCATTATATAGAATGAGTTTTAGTTATAAATATACCAACATAAATTTCTGGCTATCTGATGATTTGAGTCACAAAATAACTACAAGCCTAAATTTCTGTAAATCTGTGCTGTCAGGATAAAGAATATAAACATACATTTCTAATAATAGTATTTAAACTATTTTATAAAAGCAGTTAACTTAAATATCACAATGTCTGTTAGAGAAGACAAGACAGGCCCAATGGTACTGAATGAGATAAATTAAAGGCACAGGGAGTTTTCAATGTCTATAAGCTCCCACCAGTGCTGACCAAGATTCTACATTTTTAGATGTCTAGATCAGTTTCTATTTCATAAGCTCTTGTTATGTAGCATATTTATAGGAGGTGACAAATATGAATTTGAAATGGGTGAAAATACAAAGCATGTGCTTTGGAGTCAAGTATGCATGGATTAAATCTTAAGTCTACCATTTACTAGAGGTGTCATCTTAGGTACTTAATTATAAAATGGTGAAAATAAAAATACCTACTTTTGATAATGGCAAGCATTAAATAAGGTATCCTATGTAAAACACAGAGTGCAGTAATAAGGGAAAATAATGTTAGCTCCCAGGTGCTATATATACTTTTTGATTTTAATTTAATTCACTATGCCAAGCATTGCTTTTTTTTTTTCTTTGTGCCCAGAGTTAACTGACTCCAGCCTAGTGATATTCTTTGTCGGACAAGCAGGAGGTCTTTGTTTTACACAGTTTACTCAGTATGACTGAACATGGCCATTTGAAATGAGCTTTTGATAAATTTCTCAGAGAACAGAAAATATTAACAAATACATCTAGATGTGCACATCTTCCTCAATATATATTTATGGTCAAATTGATGAAGCTTGGTAAATGACTTTTAGTTCATTTCATAAGGCTGTGCTAATGGGAGCAGACAATTACGTGGACAAACAAAATTTCTTTACATAGTAATTTTGGAGAGTGTCAGGAGTTCCTCTAGAGTCCCTCTTCTATTTGCTGCCTGAAATTATTTTGATCACTAAGAAAGAATTCTATAACCAGACGTAGTGCCACAATAGTACAGATTTCTATCCCTAGTATACAAAGATCTGGATGAATGCATTTTGATCTGATGCCTTCTTACTCTAACATACCTGATTCAATTGCATCAGCCTTTCGAAAGCTTGTAGGAAAAGCTCGTACTGCCTTATACTATTGATTCAGAGTCTGCATTACAACAAGCCTCTAAGCTGATTTGTATACATATTCAAGTTTGAGAAGCAGAGACCTTAAAGGTAAAGAGAAATAGTAGGATCTCCACATAGAACTTAAATTTATGAGAATAAGAAATAAATGGTCAGAACTATTTTGGAGTTACAGACGAGAAAAAGAAGTGGCACCACAAATATCAACTATATGAAAGATGAGCCAAAATAATACTGGAATGATGCAATTTATAATACATTCATATCCCATTTTTTCTCCCTCTCAGAACATATAAATACCATCTTCTCAGGTAATCAGACCACAAATCCAGGACTCACTGTTAATCATTCTCTTTGTTTCACATTTTATTCTAATCCTTCAAGTTCTGCTAACTCTGTCTGTGAGTTTTACACTTGTCTTTATCCACATCACACAATGAGTCCACATTGTTGAAGACAATTTGACATGAAGACTAACATTTATAATCCATCTTGTTCATATTCAAAAAGTACCAATTACCTAGACCATTCTGCTGCACACATTTTCACGTTCAACATTCCCCTACAAATAAGATAGGAAAGGATGTGTGGAGAGTAGTCTAATTAATGAAACTTCTCTGGAGATTATCTGATGGAAGACAATGATTTTAAAAAGCATGGTTTTCATGCCAGTGAGGCAGATAGGAAGACAGAAAAAATTCACTAAAATCATTTAGTTTAACATACTCAATAATTGATATAATAATTAAACTGAGTTTTAGAAGTGAGAATTATTTATATATATATTTACTAAATGAACACGTATGGTTACTAGGGAGCAAGGGTTGTGAATTCCTCCTATGCACAGATGATTGCATGCTTATGTTGTTAACAGATTCTGAAGGACAAAGAACTTTGCAGAACACGCATATTAAACATTTGGATTTTATCCTGGATGCAATCGAAAGTCATCACAAGTTTCCTTATCATAAAGATTTTCAACTCACATAATTACCTTTTAAAAAATAGTCTTGGAGTTTCCTGGTGGCTCAGGGGACTAAGGATCTGTCATTGTCCCTGCTGTGGCTCAGGTCATTGCCATGGTGTGGTTTCCATTCCTGGCCCAGGAGATTCTGCATTCTATGTGTGTGGCCAAAAAAATAATAATACTCTGATTGTGGTAATCATTTTATAATATACATGTCTATCAAAATCATCACATTGTATGGCTTAAACTTATACATCATTATGTGTCAATAAAGCTGGAAGAAAAGTACACATGAACAAAAGTACAAATGAACAATGAAACAATAAATAGCTTCACACTATAAAAATTTATTTTCTTGCAGTGTGCTAAAATTTTTCTTTTATAAGAATGGAAGGGAAAAGAGTAGTTAAGATACTCTTTAGCAGTGAAGGTGTGACTTGATGTGGGCCTAAGGTATATGCTATCAAATGAGCATGGAGAAAAGAGTAGTTAAAATAAAATCAAGGAAATAGTTGACACAGTTTGTAATTTTGGATGTGCCATCAGAGACGATTCTCAAATTTATGGTTTTTTGACTCTGTAAATGGTGACACATTTCACCGAGAAAAACAATACAAGATCAAAGGACAATTGAAGGCATTCTTAAGCAAGAAGAAGAAGTAGTGTCTGTTACTAGCATCATGGAAAACTGCTTTAAAAACTAAGTTGAGGAGTTTCTCCTGTGGCACAGTAGGTTAAGAATCTGACTATAGCAGCTCATCTCTGGGGAGACATGGGTTCAATCCCTAGCCTGGAGGTGTGGGTTAAAGTATCTGGTATTGCCACAGCTACAGCATAGGTTGCAGCTGTGGCTCAGATTGTATCCCTTGGCCTGAGAACTTCCATATGCTGTGGGTGCAGCAGTAAAAAAACAAACAAACAAACAACAAACAAACACACAACCAACCAAACAAAAAAACTAAAAAAAAAAAAAACTAAGAAGAAAATTCTTGTAAACAGTAGTGTTATATGTATATGTATTTAGTCTGAATTAGATTCTATAAAGAAAGACTACACTACAACATTGAAAATTCTTGAGATATAGTGTATACCAGGAACTATATTAAATATTTTATATGGATTATCTCTTTTAGTAAACTTTTAAACAATCTTCTGAGGTAGGTTCTACCATAATTTCCTTTGTATAGATGAGGAAATGAAATTTCAGAAATAAATAACTTCCCAGTTATACAGCTGGTTATCGAATAAACCAGTATTTAAACCAGAGATATGTAAGGTCTGTATTTTATCCGTATTAGTAAGGATTCCCTTTGGAAACATATGATGCTATTGAATGTGTTAATTATAGAGGTTTATGAAGGAATTGTTATATACATGATGGAAGGACATGAGAGAACTAACAAGAAATGATTTTGAGACATTATCTCCCCAGTCCAGAAGAGGCTGGAGGTGAGGGATGCCTAGAACCCACAAGCAGCTTTAAAATAGGCTATAATGGTAGGAGCAGTATTTCCTGAAAGGTCTGAGGCCCTCGGTAGAAGAACACAGGATTTGTAGCCTGTAATCACACAGGAGAAGAGCCAGGTAAATACCATACTTGTTTTGAAAATGGGAGTTTGTCCAATACAATGGGTATAGTACAGAAGCTTTGTGCAGAAACATTTTGGTGTCTCTTATTTGTAAAAAAAAAAAAAAAAAAAAAAAAGATTATTTTTTGTTTGTTTATACCTTCCTGTTATTCACAAGAAAATCTAATGAGCAGAGTGATGTAGGGATATACAACCGAACATGTACATATATTTTAAGTATCTACTAGCTACAGTCACTCCCCAGAATCCATGGGGCTTGGTTCTAAGAACACCACAGACACCAAAGTTCATGGATGTGCAGGTCCTTAATATAAAATGGTGCAGTATTTGACTATAACCAGTGCACCTCCTCTCATCTGCTTTAAGTCATCTCTAGATTACTTATCATACCTAATACATTGTAAATGCTATATAAATACTCACTGGTGCAAGGGCAAGTTTAAGTTTTGCTTTGGAAAATTTTCCAGAAATTAAAAAAAAATATATTTTCCATTTGTGGTTGAATACATCCATGGATGCAGAATCCATAGATGCAGAGAGTTGGCTGTACTTCATTCATCCTAGATGGTATGAACTATGTTGTCTAAATCTGGTTTTAGAACTTCCTCTTCCATAAGATATCACTCCCCTTGTCCAATTTCACAATAATTCCCAATCTGCAACTCTTTCCTGCTCACATCCACAAGCAAACTGTAAGCCTCTTTCAAGAGAAATGGCCATATTCATTGTACCATGTAGCGACTTATTAACCATTTAACATGTAAAAAACTGTGCTACCATTATCATTAAAATTTAATCTTATTTTCTTAATGTATCACTGGTGAGCTTTTGAATGTTAAACTTCCAAATCCATTTTGTCCATTAGCCCTATGGTTTTGATTACATAATTTAAAGTAGAGTGTTCGAAATTAGGAACACATATATCACATCTTATCAGAACTGACTATAAATACCCTCTCCAAATGCCAATGGAACCCACAAAACAAGGAACTAGTGGATACAATCCATGAAGTTCAGCTGTCTGGGGCATAAACACTTAAATCAAGGGTGGATCTTAAGAAGCAAACAGAAAATATTTACCATAAACTTCAATTCCATACTGATTTTCACATGAGAAATAAGCAACAAGCTTTTGAAAATCTGTAACTGAGAATATTGACAATTTTTACAACCAAGCAAAGAGAAAATCTATGTTTAAAGAGACAGCGTAATATAATTGCCCATGTTACTGACCTATCTAGAAGATGCAATAGTTAGTTACAAGTCCAGAAGAATAGAATAAGGGATATGGAAAATATTCAGATCAATACACCCAAAGTTAGAAATGTACTAGAGTATACACATAAAAAATCTTCATTGAATTTCAAGGAATATATTTTTAAAGTAATTATATAAATATGTAGAGAAAACAAAATAAAATTCACATGAAAAGAATAAGTTAAATGCATTGCTTGTAAAGAAGGTTAGCACTCAGGTTCCCTAGCACATTTCAAGTGTTAGAAATCACTGTCAAAATTTCCAGAAAAAAATACTACAACTGACAAATTCTATAAATTACTCCATTGTGTGTGGGCGATGGTAACAGAATGATACTTTCAGATATGAAGGCGTTCTTATTCTTCATGAGTGACATAATCTTCTCTAAAATACCACGTAGAAAAATATTGCTTATGAGTGAGAAGTTAACCAAAAGAAAATGTCCAAAGGTATTGGACATTTCTAAAATATAGAATCAAGTGTACAGAAGACTTTTTTTTTTCCAAAATACTTCTGCATAACCATCTCATATCTTCATTTATATATCACTAAGTTAAGCCAGAATTTATCAGTATAAATGAAAATAAAACCAGCAACAGAGATGGAAATAAGATAAACATATCATGAATTCTGCAAAGGAAATGTATTAGTGACAGTGTTAATTTGACAAGATTGGGGAAAAACCGGATACAAGGACCCACCATAAGGATGTGGGAGGTCAAAAAACAAGGCAAAACAAAGCCTTTCTGAGAAAATGTACATATAATAACTCTTATTCCAGTTGGTAACAATATCAACCTCTTCATATTGCATTCTCAAAGCAGCCTTTTAAGCAGTGGAAGATAGAAGCATCCAAATCTCTTAGGGCCAAATCCTGTAACTTGCCCATCACATCCATCAAAATATTTTGGTCAAAGCACCAGGGCAGCTCAGATTCAAGTAAGAGGAATAGTCCCACTCTGAATGAGAAGGGATCAGAAGGAAATGTGTCCATGTTTAAGTTGCTGGAGAATTTTTCATTCTGACTTTATAGATGTGGAATTAGATAAGCAATCTAGAATAATACTTAATAGCAAAGTATTGTTAAAACTATGGTTAGGAAAAGCTTCAGTAAGAAGCCCTACAAATCACAGGATATGAAACAAAAACTATCAGAGTTGAATGGCTATGTGTGAGTGGTGGGTATATGAATGTGTGCATGGGTGATGGTGAAAGAAGGGGGTTCCTTGATGTTTCAGGCCATCTATTTCTTTTTAAAACTTGATATATCAATAAAACACCTTTTGGAATTGCACTTCCATTCATGACTACATGGCTTTGGGGGCGGTGATGACTGTTTGCAGTTAGATATTTTAATAGAGCTACCCAGCAGATTTTGGAGTATTCTATTATCTTTTGTGAAAGATACGATTTTAAGGCCAAATGGGACATATAGGTATAAAAATTTCTAGCATCAGTAAATGATAGGATGCAATTATGTAAGCTAGGTGATCTGAAATATGTTAGGGATCTTTTCACAAAACACCCACATTTAATTTTTAGAAGAGTGGACATGGGTGGAGGAATTTATGAAAAGGGACAGATAAAATGCTGAATGAAAATTAGTAGCCCGAGGATCACAAATTGCTTACACTCAAGTGTTCTAGCAAATGATTTAGATTGACAGATAACTTGGAGTGTTGCTAAAATGGAACCATATGTCTGATAATTTCAGGGTGATGACAGTTGAGAGAAGTGAGCCTTGCCTTGATTGGGCTAGAGAACTTGTGAATATCAGAGTCTGTCAGAAACTTGAGAGGCACAGACACACACTCCTCCACACCAGCCAGAGGCAGAAAGCAGCACTCAGTTGAGCAGCTCATGTGACAACTCCATGACACCCTCAACATTTTTCATGTCTTTTTGTTTTATGATTAGACAGAGTCACCCACTCTACCATCTGATCATGAGGATTGAAACATTCTTTTATTATCACTCTGGATTGACATGCCTAAAATCAAAATTTCAAAACTTCATTTGGAAAATGGATGAAACTATTTTGCAATGTTTTTCAAAGCTCTAAGTACTATTTGTTACCAAAGAGCTCTAACACAGAAATGTTAGTAACTACAACTTTAACGAATATTTTTAAAGGCTTGTGAAATATTACAAATGCAGGAAAACAAACTAAAAATATCAGATTCCATATTAGCTTACTATGCATTAATAGAAGCTAGCTTGAAAGAGAAAATCTCAAACTACCTTCATCACCAGTAAAGATAAAGCTTACTTAATTATATCTTTAAATGCATGATTCTTTTGAAAAGCATACTAGAAATATTTAAACAGAAATCTTCTCTATGATAGTACTGAATTTTGGAGCAAGGATGTTGTTAATAACATTATCTTCAAAAAAAGCAAAAGAGGAAGAATGTGTTTTAAGAGTGAGATTTAGTTATTAGACCTACTTAATATAACTCTGTGGTCTTTAAAAGGAGGTCAGTTGGAAATGTGAACCTAGAACTAAGTCTAAAATGCAAAATGAAAGACAAATTTGGGCGAGAAAATGAGAGAAAAAGACAGAGATCATTCTAGAGGAGGGCCAGAGCTCCCACATGTACCTGTCAGTAGCAAAGAGCCCCTGCCTTTAAATGTCAACAGAGACCAAGTGGGGAACATGGACATCCACCCCCATAGGGCAGTAACTAATTGTCCCCATACCCTTTCCTGCTGTAGTACTGTCAGTGGAAGCCAGCTCAACTGGAAGGTTTAGTAACATTCAGAGCCTCATAACAAAATACCAAAACATGAACATTTCAACTGAAGATCATTCCTTGTGCAAAAAAAAAAAAAAAAAAAAAACAAAACAAAACAAGAAAAACACAACTCACATGAATAAAAGAAAATGAATAGATGACAACATGGAGATGGTTGAGATAATAGCCTTGTCTCTCTAGAGATTAAAGCAGCCATCATAAAAGAACCTCTTCAACATGCAATCATGAAAATCCTTGAAACAAATGTAAAAACAGAAATTCTCAGAAAATAAATAAGATATGAATATTAGAACAGAAAAATAAAATGACTGAAGTACAAAATTCAATAGATGGATTCAACCACAGAATTGAGAGGGCCGGAAAAAAAAAAATCAATGAACTTGAAGGCTGCAGTAAAAGTTACCTCTGAACAACAGAGAAAATATATACTTTAAAAAAAGTAACAGATCATCAGGGATCTGTGAGGTTACAATCAAAGATCTAACATTTCTGTCATCTGAGTCATGGAAGGAGAAGACAATTTGGGTGAAGCTGAAAAATTACTGAAATAAATAATAAAGTTTCCCAAATTAAAAAATATATAGAATTTTATAGATTAAAGAAGCTAAGTGAACTCCAAGGAGATTAATCACATTATTGTCACATTTCTGAAAAATTAAAAGAAAAAAAATCTTGAAATCAGCAAGAAAAGAATCACACCTTGCCTAAAAGAGAAAAATAACTTGAATGATAGTGATCACTCTCCAAAAACCATGGAAGCTCAAGAGAGTGACATCATATTTTTGAAGAACTAAAAGAAAATAACTGTCAACCAGAATTTTATATATAGAAATATTTTTCCAGCAATGTTGAGAGGGAGATCAAGAAATTCTTACGTGAAAAGAAACAGAGAATTTGGCACCAACAGGCCTGCCCTAAAAAATGACTAAAGGAATTTCTCTAAACAGAACATATATGGTATACACAAAGGGATTTTGGAGGATCAGGAAGGAAGAAAGAACAAGAGATAAAGTAAAAATACAAATAAATGCATTTTCCTCATCCTCTCGATACACAGACTAGATAAATCTCCAAAGACATATGCTGCTTGGATAAAACCAAATTCCAAAAAAATACTTACTGTATGACTCCATTTAGATAACATTTTTGAAATGGTAAAATTATGGAAATGGAGAACAAATTAGTGACTTTTGGAGGTGAAGGGTGAGGAGGATAGGTATGTCTTTAAAAAGGCAGTATGAGGCATTCTTGTAATGACAGGGATGGGCTTGATGTATCATTTTCAATATCTTAGTTCTAATACTGAACTCCATTCTGGCAAGTGATTATCATTGGGGGAAAGTGGGCAAAGTGTACAAGGGTTCTCTTTGTAATTTTTTACAACTGCATGCCAATGTACAAATCACCTCAAAACTAGCAGCTTAATTAACATATTTAATGGTAATAAAGATATGAGTGAAAAGTTTTACGAGCAAATTTTAAAAAGATTCTACCCCCCCATAAAAACTGAGGACATACTTTCCAGATTACTCAACAATGGACTCCAGTCTAAACCTATGCCTGCCACATTTGCATTTGCACTGCCACATGTATAGGTGGAAACTTTCATGATCTTAGCTGCTTCATGACAAAGTGTTCCAGACAGCGGCACTCTGAACCGTACACGCAACCTTGTGCAGTAAAACAAAGTGAGTCAAGGGAAGAAGCAGAGCAAAGCAGAGTGGTTCCCAATGCCTTTGCAAATGGATAACCTAACAAAAGTGAGATTACTTATTATTTACATAAATAATTTTTCTCATCTCACAATTTATCAAGTTTTTACAAAAATATTTATTTGGTTTTGGTATTTATGGAAGTAAGTGATTTCAATTGTGCACTATGTAGGTGGGCTGGCTATGGGACATAATTTTTCTAACCTTGAGTTTTGTCACCATAAATTAATTGATCCTGAAAACTATCTCTGAATATTATTTTGAAATGATAAATATATAAATAAATATAACATTTATATATATATAAATTCCTGATATGTATAAATTATAGAAATGTAAAACGGATTAGTCATTGTCAGTGGTTATGAATATGAGATGGGTGGCTCTGTAAAAGAGCAGTGTGTAGTTTTTATTTTATACATATATTTATACATACATATAAATCATTTACATATGTGTGTATACACATACATCGAAGTACTTAACCTAGTTCCTGACATGCTTTAAAAGGTTAATAGATAGTAGTCACTGTTTTCAATAACTGTTATGATTCTCAATAATACTGTTTTTGAAATGAATAATGATACTATTTCTGGAAGAATACTAGGAGAACAAAAAGTAGTTGTAACACAGTCATGCCTTGAAGAATAAGCATCATTTTCAGAAGCAGAGAAAAGAGTGAAAAATAATTTCAATCCAGATCAATTTACTGTCATTGAGTGCAATTCTATAAACATTAGCAATATCCAGGAAACAGAACAAAGGTGTAGGTGATCATACAGAGCCACACAGCGCATTGCTGCAGCAGAGTTCCAGCATGACACCAACGCACAGCTCTATATCACCAGTATTGAATTTGCTTCATATTGAAAAAGTCATCCATGACATCTTCAATCACATTGATTCAAAAACGATAGTAAACAGGCTTTTAACTAAAATAACTTATTATCCTAAATTGTCAGCCTTGAAAATCACTAAAAACAGAGAGAAACAGAAAGGAAATGAGATGTGTTAGAGATATAAGCAAATAATATAGTGCAATTCATTTTTAAAATAAAGAGGCTATTATAGTCAGTGACAGTGTCTGTGACAGATATATTAAAATAAGGAGGAATCTTCAAAACAAAGTTGAAAAATATAATGAAATACCAAAGAGCTACAAATCATATTTAAAGTTACGTTTCAGTAATGAAAGGTTAAAAGTTCAGCGCAATATCTGGGTAAAAATCCAAGGTCATATATTGAGAGATATAGAATTTTTTTTCTGATGCAATTGCCCCCAACCCGAAAATGTCACATTCCAAATAACCATGTTATTGTGTTCCAAATCCTCAATTAATGGAAGAAAACAGTTTTTATTATAATCAAGCATTTATATAATTTTAATATACATTCTATATTATAAAATCTATATTACATCTATGCAATGTCATCTCATCTCAACCTTCCAATCTGTATTCCCATCCCCATACCTAATCAAGGAGAGTGCTTGTAAGTAGAGGTAATTATTTTTCCCCAAGGTCAGGTAACTATTTTTTCCACACTAGGAGGACATAGATTAATTTTAAAAAGAATGTTATATACCTCAAAAGGAAATAAATGTGTATTAATATACTACAATGCAAGTTTACAATGCAAACTACTTTATAATCAATATATCATTCTTCCATTCATTCATTCACAAAGTCATTTTCTAAATAATTCCCATATGCCAGATCATCTACTCTAGTTCCAAAAGAGTCTTCCTAAGATTAGCATTACTAACCGAGCTGAGATTCATTTATGTATTAAATAGAGGTAACAATAAAAATCAGATATTTTGCTCTGGTGATCAGAAAGATAATGTAAGAAACATGCTTAGTATGGTAGATATGTTTACTTTATAAAATATTATTATAATGGAAACTGCATGTAGTAAGTTTAAATTTGAAAAGCTCTGAATGATATTAGAGGAAAAAATTAGTCTTCTTTCTCTGCCTGTATACTGTTTTCAATGCTCAATTGTAGTCATTTTTATTTACATCACTGTTTAGTTCTTAATGTAGTCTAAAACCGCCCCATCCAACACACTAGCAATTAGCCACACATAGCTATTTATTTATGTATTTATTTATGTATTTATGTATTTATTTTTTAGGGCCACAGGGGTAGCATATGTAAGTTCCCAGGCTAGGTGTCGAATTGGAGCTGCAGCTGCTGGCCTACACCACAGGCACAGCAATGCCAGATCCTAGTTTCATATTTGACCTATACCGTAGTTCAGATCTGGTAGCAACACAGGATCCTTACCCCACTGAGTAGGACCAGGGACTGAACCCATATCCTCATGAACACCAGTCTTGTTCATTTCCCTTGAACCACAAGGGGAAATCTCACACATATAGTTATTTATTTACATTATGGGCGTGGCATAGTGGGTTAAGAATCTGACTGCAGCAGCTCAGGTCTCTGCAGAGGTGGGGATTTGATCCTTGGCCTGGATCAATGAGTTAAAGGATACAGTGTGGACTGCAGCTGTGGCTCAGATTCAGTCTCACTCTAGGAACTTCCATGTGCTCCAAATGTGGCCAAATATTTAAATAAATAGATAAATAAATTCATATTAATTAAAGTAAAATATATTTTATTAAAATTCAGCTCTTCTGTCACAATAGTGAAATTCCAAGTGCTCAGTAGCAATATGTAGCTAGTGGCTATCCAGCTCGACCAAAATAAAACATTTCCATTTCCATCATTGCAGAGTACCTTAAGCAACACACTTAGGCACTGGTATTGTTAGAAGCTTGAGGAAAGTGTTTAGTCCTCTGAGATAAGAATTTCGTATAGTCAAAATTACTCTTGCAGAATGCTAGAGTAATTAACGCCTAGGAGACCATAATTAAAATTCTTAGATATTTTGTAATGGCCTTTTTGTCCCTCTCTGCTTTGGAAAAGACTGGTTTCCCTGCTTAAACCTCCTTATAAAGTATATTCCTTGTGTCTGTATTTCATTGATTTAATTAAAACTACATCCTCTATAAATACTGGAGTCATAAATGGTAGGGGGACAAATTCAGAAAGTCACAAGGGAACTGACCATGATTGAAAGAGAAGAAATTCTTTGTCTTCCTTTAAATTCACACTTGGGGAAATATCCTTAATTATTATGTACTATTTATGAATTTGCAGTGAATTCTCTCTTTCCCTCTCTTTCTCTCCTTTTTGTCTTTCTCTCTCTCTTCAAATGGCTTATAACTAAATTCCATTAAATTAATTGCATTTTCTCTTCTCTTCTGATTCCATCTCTAATTCTTTTTTTTTTAGTTTTTAAGAATTTTTACTTGTTTATATTTAATTTTATTTTTATTAGAGTATAGTTTATTTACAGTGTTGTATCAATTTCTGCTGTAAAGCACACTGACTCAGTCATTCATATCTATATGTATATATAGATATATATTCCTTTTTTCATACTATCTTCCATTATGTTTTATCTCAAGAGATTGGATATAAATCCCTGTTCTGTACAGTAGGACTTCATTGCATATCCTTGATTTTGCCACTTTTAGCACATTTATGAAGTCTCCAGAAAAGAGTTTTGGAAATTTGGAAACACCATCCCTCTGGTTTTCTTAGAAACTTCTATATAACTTTTATATGCAGTCCATCTAAGAGAAATTATACAGTTTATTCAGAAAAAATTTCCTTTAATTTTTCTTTTCCTTTTTCGTTTTGTTTTTGTTTTGTCTACATTCAAATAGCCTTGCAAATGAACTTTTCCTCAGGGCAAATGAACTTTTCCTCAGGCCAAGTGGGGATGAGGCTAACTGAATCAGTTTCCTATGAAATACCTTTGATTAAAGATTCCCCTGAAACTTACCTATGAAGTCTAAGTTTAAAGAATAGCCCATTCTTTTTCTTTTCTTTTCTTTTCTTTTTTTTTTAGGGCTACACACATGGAATTTCCCAGGCTGAGTCAAATCGGAGCTGTAGCTGCCAGCCTAGGCCACAGCCACAGCCATAGCAACGTGGAATCCTCTGTGACCTACATCACAGCTCATGGCAACTCCAGATCCCCAATCCACTGAGTGAGGACAGTGATTGAAACTGCATCCTCATGGTTACTAGTCAGATTCTTTTCTGCTGTGCAGCAGGAACTCCTAAGATACCCACTCTTGGTAGAATAAATCATGTGTTTTTGTTGTCTTCTTCAGTAGTTATGCAGAGTTTAACTCAAGTGTATACTTCATGATAAATGCATCAGCTTGCTGTATTCCAGAAAATTAAAAAAAAGTCTGCTTGATAGACCTTGCTCTTAACCTTCATTTAGCTGTAATTTATTTCACATTTGTAATTTACGTGACATTATATGAGGGCATATTACATGGAAGTGATACCTGGGCTGGCAGGTGTATCTAGTGCTTGATTGCTGCTTAAGCTCTCATAATGAAAACAGCATTAATAAAAGTCAAAAACCACATGATCATCTCAAGAGATGCAGAATAAGCATTTGACAAAGTCCAATGTCCATTAATGATCAAAACTCTTACCAAAATGTGTATAAAGGGAACATACCTTAACATAATCAAAGCCATTTATGACAAACCCAAAGCAAATGTAATACTCAATGGAGAAAAGCTGAAAACCTTCCCATTGAAATCTGGAACAAGACAGGGATGCCCACTCTCACTGCTGTTATTCAACATAGTACTGGAAGTCCTAGATACAGCAATCAGACAAACAAAAGAAATCAAAGGCATCCAAACAGGAAGAGAAGAGGTAAAACTGTCACTGTATGCAGATGACATTATACTGTATATAGAAAACCCTAAGGACTCAACCCAAAATCTACTTGAACTGATCAACAAATTCAGCAGAGTAGCAGTATATAAGATTAACATTCAGAAATCAGTCAGATTTCTGTATACTAACAACGAAATATTAGAAAAGGAATACAAAAATACAATACCTTTTAAAACTGCACCACAAAAAATCAAATACTTGGGAATACACCTGAACAAGGAGGTAAACGACTTATATGCCAAGAAGTATACAACATTAACCAAGGTAATTAAAGAAGATGTAAAGAAATGGAAAGATAGTCCATGCTCTTGGGTTGGAAAAACAGCAAAAAAGCCAGATCTACCAGATCCTGAAGAAGAAAGATACTATCTAATTCTCCCACTTCCTTTCAAGTCCATTCTCTTCTTGCTCCTATAGCCCAGGCTCACTGCCCTGCTTTCAGTTCCTTCAGTTCCTCTGGTCTGCTTTTCCTCAAGGCTTCTACTCATCTTCTTTCCTTACTGAATTAACTCTGGCAACTTCTTCTGGGCTTTGAGAAGCCCTTCATTACTCCTCAGATTAGATAAAATTAGTCAAGTTGTATATCCTTGTATTAGGCTCTATTTTCATTTTATCATTTATAGCATAACTACAAGTAAATAATTTTTGCATCAGCCATAAGCATGGCTGCAATCTTAAAACTAACCCAGTTGTTGGGCTATCATGTATGTTCAATAAATTCGTATGGGTTAAATGAAGGAATAAAAAACCACCTCATCCTATTTAGCGTGTGTTGTTCTATTGCCATTGCAAGTAAAATACATCTATGTATATTATGAATTTGAAGGGTTTAAAAAGAGCATAAATCTTTTCAAGTAGAATTTTAACTCTTCAAGATATTTCAATATAGTTAAGCATGTTCAGAACTAAAAGATCTGTATTACATATTAAAAAGTATTTATGTTGTTGATTATACCGATTAGAAAAGACTTGGTCAAGTGGTAGAGGTAGAAGCCTCACTGAAATGGACTGAGGAGTAAATGAGAGTTAGAGGGAGGATAGAAGTCATTAGCTCAGAAAGTATCAGAAATCATGAGATACTGTATGTTACATATGAGTTACATATGTGGAGTGTGGAGGATATTCATTTTCCAATAAGAAAGATGTTATGTGTTTAAGGAACTAAGGCAGAAGGGATTTTGGAGCTATGGAGAATAGACAAAATAATAGGTACATACTCCCTTGAAAGAGGAAAAGTCAGGATCCACTTTTTTCTGGAAAGGACTAGCCTTAGTTGATGATAGGTCACTTCACAGTAACAGCAGGGAAGAAGAAATGTATGGGCAGGTCTGAAAGTAGAATGACAAGATATTGAAGGATTTTCTTTCTGATGTGAAAACAGGATCAAGGTGGTGAAGTACAGTTAGAGGACAATGGAGAAATATTGCAATCCCTGCTGCATTAAATCAAAGAATGGGCTATCGATGGGGCAAATAGAATTTCTGGGTAATATTGATGGCTCAGTTTAACAGACCAAATTTTCCAATGTTTTCAATCTGGAGCAATATCTTCTAAATAGTGTTTAGGATCTTGTTTCTATTTATTTGATGCTTTATGTGTACATTAGTGGATTAAGTTCCTTAAATCATATTTCCTTCCTGCTGCTGAAAACTGGAAAGGGTCTGTCTATGGGCAGAGCAATATAAGAAAATGGGAATTAATCCCTATGGAAACAGTGAATTGTTTAGGAAATTCTGAATGGTATGTATGTGTTTGTTTGTTTGTTTGTTTAAGATCACACTAGTAGCGTTATTTCATTCTACAGCCATGATTAATGCCATTAATAACAAAAGTAGCTGTTATTTATTAAATACTAATTTTGGTCTGGCCATTTTGCTAAAAGCTTCATGGAGATTATCTCAATCATAACTATACCCTTAATTGCAGGGAACATATTTATTAACATATTATGCATGAATACAGATAATTCTTGAGAACTTAAGTAACTTCCAGTATCACAGATAGTACAAATCAGAGGAATTCAAACTTGGGAAGTGATCTATTCTGCAGTTTACAATTTCTTTTCAGATGTCAGTGTTTCTCTTTTGCTCGGCGACATTTTTGCCAGATGAAGGCAGATGAAGCAAACATCTTTGCTGGTTTCTGTGTGGGGGTGAGAAATGGCTGCCGAAGTGTGGTTTCCAGACTGGCAGCATCGATGTCAACCTGGCAATTTGTTAAGGATGCTGTTTTTCAAGCTACTACCCCAGACCAACTGAATCAGAAGATCAGGGTGCAAACTGGGACAAGCTATCATGATTCTGAAACATATCACACTCTGCAAACAACAGTGTAGGTTAGGGTCACAGCTTCTGAAGTCATTGATTTGCTTTACTGACAGTCCCTGATAGAGTTACTCAATATTTAAGACCATTGCTTTCTGTGTTTAGGCACTTTTACTTTTCTGAGCAGCAAATTTCTCTTCCTGTACGTTATAAGTGAAGATCAATACTTAATCTAATCCCATTCTCCCTGAATCGTTTAGATATTCTGAAAATTTTCTCAACTATGGATAATACCATTATTATCTATTATCTGTTACTGATGGTAAAACTGGCCTGGCTTTTAAAAAATGTCTTTTGTCATTTCAGTGAAAGGAGATGTTAAGTGATCATTTTAAGTTCTCTGGTAACTCGAACATTTTATTTTCTCTCACCTTTTTTATGACACCATAATCATTCTACAACATTCTGCTGGTGCTCCTCATCTGACCTTACTTTATAACAAGGATCTTCTATAGAATTTTCTACTCGATTTTCTCTGAACAGAATTTATAGGTTGAACCATACTCTAAGCTTTGTGAACAACTCAAGTCAATATCTAATATGCTAGGATTACTATTTTAAGGGAGTTATGAGAAAGTTTGAATTCGCTATGAATAGATATTTTCTGTGTTTTTCACACATAACTGTGGGCTACTCAAACCGGGGCAATTTTAAGATGAACTTAGATTCTTAAATGTTCAGGATTATTTGCATTTTTGAAGACTGATAGCTGTAAATGCTAAAAGTTTCAAGATTATTTCCTTCCTTAGGAAATTTTTTTTCTTTGAAACTCTGCCTATTATTTATAATTAGTTGAAAGATAGAAACAAATACCACTAAAATATTACTTTTACTCTAATTCATCCATTTTTCTTGTACTCTCTTTTTCATTTGACATGTTCTTTCTTTTCTATCTTTACAATTTTTTGCTTAAAAATAAACTGACAGGTCTTGTTAGGAGATAAGAGTCAATGAAAGTATTTTAAAATAACCTATTTTGGAGTGTTCCCCCCTCCCACTGCCCAGTGAGTGAGTTAAGAATCCAGCTGCAGTGGCTCCATTCACTGTGGAGGTAAGTTTGATCCCCAGCCCGGTGCAGTGGGTTAAAGGAGCCAGCCTAGCATCAGCTTCATCTGTGTAAACTGCAGCTGCAGCGCTCGCTCAGATTGAAGCCCTGGCACAGGAAATTCCATATGCTGTGGGTATGACCATAAAATTAAAAAAAATGGCCTATTTTGTGCTTGACCATGAATATATTATCATTTGGGGGGGGCTGTGTAGCATGCTCTTCTTCATTTATATGATGTACATAGCTTACCTTTAGGACTCTCATACATTTATCAACTAACTGATAAACACCAAATTTATATGTATTTTCTAACACTATATCTCAATATATTTTACATCACTCTTGCCCATATTACTAGTATTTTAAAATGTTTTTAAAGCAATCGGGGGATTGTATAATGAATGATTCTTGCATTCTGATGTCTAAGAATGTTTATAAAGATGGATATAATGTTGCTAGTGGGAAAATCTTTGCTTACTGAGTAAATCACCGACATTAGTAACAGGCAGTTTCAGCTTTGATGTGCAGGAAACCCTATCCCAGAGGATTCCTCATACTATATAAATAACTCACTAATAAATCACATCAAATAAGTTGTTACATCCTTTCTTAGTAACATAATTGTTTGGTTAAATGAGATGTGCACATTATTTTTTTCTGCTATGGCTGGTGTAAGGGGAGTCTGTGTCTTATGCTATGATTGGCATAATAACACAAGAATAAGTGAGGATATTCATGTAATAGGAAAGGCCTATTAGATGTGAATTAAAAGGTTTTATATTGACCCAACAGCATATACTGATTAAATATTATCTATGCTAGATTAAAGTCATTTTTTGCAGCATACTTTCAGCGATCAGCCTCCTATTTGGAATTAGTATCCTACTAAATGTACGTTTTTGTTAAATGTATTAAAATGCCTGCAGGCGTCCATACTCTTATGTTTCTTCATTTTTATAAATGGTTAAGTTGATAAATACAATTTCTTTTGTGCTATTCTGGTTATGAACAGAACTATCTGAGTTCTAGCCGTTTCCATTTAAGAATGATTGCCACACACTGGAACTATTAACGTAAGAAATCACAGGAAGACAATGTTGGGTAGGGAGCCCTTAAGATGAAACTTATTTCAGAAACTTGTACATCATAGACTTTCAGGGAGTCTGTCTACAATCAATTCCTCCAGCTTACACCAAAGAGATTTGGAGTGGACTCAGCATAAGCATTGATCCACTGTTTGGCATATTCCCTAGCTGGTCATATATAGAATAGAATCTGTGATGGTTACCAACTATCACTAGTGCAGAATAATTCAGCAGAAAAATAAATCCACATAAGAATAAAAATGGTAATTCATGAAAAAATACTTTAAAACACATATTTTACTTTTCTATTCTTATTCCTCACTTTTAATGGTATAAATCTATTTCCTGAGACTTCCTGATATCTCACTTATTTCATCATGTAGCACTTTATGTCTCTTATTATTGTTAAGAGGCATTGTAACGTTCATGTAGTGTATTATATTTAGTGTCTATCCTTCCATTTCTAACCAACATAATAGTCTATAGTCCCCTTTTCTTTGTCATTATATAGTTTCCTCTAAAGCTCTACCTCCTAGGGCATATGCTACTTTTTGATAGCTCAGTTTATAATTTGTCTCAAAGAGAATTTCTTTTTCCCTCAGGTTAGGATACTGTAAAATTTTTACAGATGAACAACATGACTTACAAGGCTTTTACATTCATAATTTCCTAAACTAACATTCTATTCTTTTTCATTTTTAAATCCTATTTGTAAAAGAAAAAAAATGAAGATTGCAATATCCTATGGGGGGAATAATGCCTTTCCACATTGCCTTTTTCTTTTGCTTTTCCACTCTTCACAACAGACTCATTCTTGCTTTGCTGCAAGGTTTTACACATTAGGAGGCAGAGAATGTACATCAAGTCAAGTGAGAAAGACAGGTGAATGATAAACGGGAAAAGAAAGCATCAGTGTAGCACTCCAGTTATGTACTCATTACTTCCTTTAAAATGTTTTTAAGAAAACCAACATTCCCCTAGTAATCTGGATAAATGCAACCTTTACTCACCTCCCTGAACCAATTTCATTTTAAAGTGGTGAGAGAGCAAAACCATTTTTCATTGTGACGAAATCACTATGAAGCAAACAGCATTTGAAAAACTAGACTACTAAGATCTTTTTCTTTACTTCCCCCCACTCCATCCAAACACAAAGAAATACATGTAAATAATGTGTCACTGGACAGTTTTTCCTTCTTTGATGGTAAAGCTTCCCATTTAAAAAGTAAAGACACAGATTCATAGATAGTAAGTGACTCACTCAAGACTGCGATTTGCTGGTTTCCCAAAAGCAACAACCACATCCATCTAACTGCTCAAGGTTGGGTCTGATTCCCCTGAGGTTGGACCCTCACCCTTCTCTTCTTGGTCTGGAACACTGGAGTGAGCAACACCGCAGGCAAATTGTCAAGGCTTCCAATTAAGTATTTGGCCAAGCAGAGGCAGATCTCGCAGACCTTGAGAGCAAGAGGAAGAAGGGGCCAGTCTGGCTTTTTCATTCTGTCTCTTTGTCCTTTTCCATTGCTCCCTCTCCCTCTCTTCCTCTGTTTCTTTGTATCCAGGGCAAAATCTCCAGCAGGAAATTGGTAAATTGAGCCTCCTACCAGTGTCCCTTTCCTCTGGTGTCAAATAGTACTGCTCCCTCCAGCCTAATATATATGGCTATATAAATATATATATATATATATATATATATAGCCATTTTCTAGGCTAATTCATCGCATGCAATTGGCACACTCAGCCTCTTGATCAAAAATATTATGGATTCTTTGGCAATTCCTCAGGCTTAAATATTTAAGGGTATCTCCAGTTTCTTGGTTGTTCCCTGAAAGGTACAGTTCTTAAAAATCAAGTGGGTTAAGGAAGATCTCTATTATATATCATATTGGTATTCAGTCAATAAATATTTTTTCATAAAACTTCAAAATCTCATAGTTGCAATGGGTCTTAAAACACAGATATCATGACTATAATCCTGAATATGGATCCTAACAAAGTATCTCAAGCCTTTGTTAAATCTAATCAGGTATTTCACCTATTATCTTTTTTAAAAAAAATCTTTCTTCAGGTCAAGTTGGAATCCGGTCTATTCAGCTTATATTCACTACTTTTTGAGGCCATAGACCCAAGTTTAAAGAGCCTACAAATTGCATTATATAACCTTCTTTTCTTCATCTGAAAAGTGGAGAAAATGTTGCTTCACGGTTTTTGCTAAAATATTTAAATATGATGAATTGGTGTTTCAGAGAAATAGCAATTTTTTTCCATCTTTTTTTCTCTGTTCTACATTCTCCCACTTTTGACATCACAGCTTATTATATATTTGAAGAATATCTCTAAATTCAGTTCACAGTATAGACTATTTAAACTTTCCTCAAAGAATGCATAATATTATTCTTTCAGACTATTGTTCATTAATTTAAATATCATAAATTTAAGAAATAGTTCAATATTCCAATATATAAAATGTGTTTAGACTTAAAATAAATTTAAGGAAAAATCTCAAGCTATTACATAAATATTTTAAATAATCAGGCATTTTAGAGCACTGTAAAAACCAAGAGCAAATTGAAATTATTATTATAAGAAAGTGCATGATGCAAAGGCTTCTATTTATGTACACAAAGACACGTTCTACTTTGGTTAAAAAAATAACCTTGCTAAGAAAACAAATATTATTCTATTTATTTATTTAGACTGTCATTAGCATTAAAATATGAGGCAATGATTGTAGGTAAAATAAGTTAAATGATATAGTAAAATGGCACAATCATATATATTATAGCTAAGTGAACTAATATTTTCTCCATTCAGTCCAAACTTTTGCTTTTGTAGCTGCTTAAGTATAAGGCAATATATAAATGTATTTATTTGGACAGTTTCAGAAGACACTCTACTGGACAAAAGATAATTTCTCAAGGTGATTTTTGCCATTAAAGTTTTGAAATTGTTATATGTGGATGCTGATTTATCCCTGACATTTCGAGAAGGACCCTCTCTCCCTCCCCCTCTCTCTCTCTCCATTTCTTCTTCTATGCACTTATATAGAAGATTCATTTTTCTCTGGGAGTGGGAGTGTACTCTACCAATACATTACAAAGTACACAAAAAGCAACACAGAGGTTCTAAAGAGATCTTATTAATAAGGAACAGGCATAAAGCTAGAAAAGTGGCTTAGACATCATATTAAAGCTTGCAATGAATAAAACCATCCACATTGAAGTAATTGTATTTTAATTTTTTTGAGGAACCTCCATACTGTTTTCCACAGTGGCTACACCAACTTATCTTCCCACCAATATTATACAAGTGTTCCCTTTTCTCCACATCCTCACCAACATTTTTTACTTGTAGACATGTCGATGATAGCGATTCTGACAGATGTAAGGTATGATGATTAGCAATGGTGAACATATTGTCATGTGCCTGTTAGCCATCTGTATATCTTCTTTGGAAAAAAAAAATCTGTTCAGGTCTTCTGCTCATTTTTTAATTGGGCTGTTTGTTTTTTTTGTCATTGAGTTGTATAAGCTGTTTATGAACAGCTTGGAATATTTACCTTTTATCAGTCACATCATTTATAAATATTTTCTCCCATTCAGTTGGTTGTGCTTTTGTTTTGTCTATGTATCCTTAGCTATGCAAAATCTTTTGAGCTAGATTAAGTCCCATTTGTTTATTTTTCATTTCTTTTTTATTTTCTTGCCTTGGAAAATTGATCCAAAAAAAATATTGTTACAATTTATGTCAAAGAGTATTCTGCTGATTTCTCTCCTAGAAGTTTTAATGGTTTCAGGTCCTACATTTAGGTATTTAATCTATTTTTTAGTTTATTTCTGTATATGATGTAAGAAAATATTCTAATCCCATTCTTTGATATGTAACTGTCCAGCTTCCCAGTACTACTTATTAGAAAGTCTGTCTTTTCTCCACAACTTATTCTTGTCTCCTTTGTTGTAAACTGATTGACCATAAGTGTGTGGGTTTATTTCTGAGTTTATTATTCTGTTCTGTCAATCTAATATGTCAGTTTTTATGGCAGTACTATTTTGGATAAATGTCTAAAGAAAAAAAACGAATTAAAAAGAATATATGCATCCCAGTGTTCATAGAAGTATTATTTGCAATAGCCAAGAAGTACCCATCAATAGATGAATGGATAGAGAAGATATGGTATACATATTCAACGGAATGTTACTCAGCCATAAAAGGGAAAGAATTATTCCAGTTGCAACAATGTGGATAGACCTGGAATGTATTATGCTTAATTAAATAAGGCAGACAGAGAAAGAGAAATACTCTACATTATTTATATGTGAAATCTAAAAAGATAATAAATGTGAATATTACAAAACAGAAATAGACTCATAGATATAGAGAACAAACTAGTGATTATCAGTTGGGAGAGGGAAGGGGGAAAGGGTAAGATAGGTGCATGGAATTAAAAGTACAGAATACTATATATAAAATAAATAAGCCTCAAAGATATATTGTATAGCACATGGGAAACTGCAATTATTTTGTAGTGATTTAAAATGGAATATAAGCTATAAAAATACTGAACTCCTATGTTGTACACTTGAAACTAATATTTTAAATCAACCACACTTCAACTAAAAAAAAAAAAAATCTACATTATTCTAATTGTAGTTCAGGTTTTCCAAAAGTACTCACTAAGATAAAATGTAAACTGCAAAATATTTGTTAGGGAATGAGGTCTATGAAGGAAAGAAGAAAGAAATAAATGGGGGCAAATAGAGAAGCTGAACTGAGATTACATGGAACAAAATTTCAGTTATCCCAGAAAGAAATTTTAGAGGAAATATTGTCCATTAGAATTATCCCATATTGAGCAGAAATGACTGGATTTTTATCCCTGCATTGTTCAGTCATGGAATATGGGTTCTTTCTGGAAAGGTATAAATCTGAGCAGCTGAGGCAAATCCTGAAGCAACAGACAGATGGAGCCAGTATATTAACCATATTCCATGGAAGAAAACATCAGGTCCGAATGAAGGAGGATCAGGACATCTCATTTCTTTTTCTGTCACAATTTGAAAAAATATTTTTGGAGCCTCACTCCTTTTCATTTTCACGTTTCAACTGAGCAAGGAATTGCCAAATATATGCCCCGTAATAAGCTACGTAAAAATACTATGGTAACCCTATTTATCTTAGAAACCATAACTAAGAGAAGATTATGTTTCGGTATGGTTTTCATAAAGTAAAATGAAAATATCAGGATAAATTATTTCCTTGATAATTTGAAAATAGCATTTCCTTGATGCTATTTATGTTTGTTTTTCAGAAACCAATGACACACATTTATATTTTATCTTAGGAACTAAGCTTCCTTTTTATGTGAGCTTGTTACTCAAAAAGTAGAAGCTTATTGTAGAATTCCAAATTATATAAAGAAAGATAAACACATGATGGAAAAAAATAGAGAAAATAATCCTTTGCAGGAGTTCCCGTCGTGGCGCAGTGGTTAAGGAATCCGACTAGGAACCATGAGGTTGCGGGTTCGGTCCCTGCCCGTGCTCAGTGGGTTAAGGATCCGGCGTTGCCGTGAGCTGTGGTGTAGATTGCAGACGCGCTTCGGATCCTGCGTTGCTGTGGCTCTGGCATAGGCTGGTGGCTACAACTCTGATTAGACCCCTAGCCTGGGAACCTCCATATGCCGTGGGAGCGGCCCAAGAAATAGCAAAAAGACCAAAAATAATAATAATAATAATAATCCTTTGCATTAAAAGCAAGCTTTTACATTTTATTTTAAACCAAGAGGAATAGGTTCTAAAAATAGAAACATAGACAAAGTTTATCCCGAAAACAATAATTACAATTGTAATGGATTTTCTGTGGATTACCGAGAACCTCTTTCTCATATTCACTCTTCTATTCCTATTCATTGCTTATGTTCAACAGATGTGGAATCAACTACAGGGTTCAGATCATGAACATTTTACTAGAAACAACATATTTCTCCCTCTTGACCATCTCCAAATGTATACTAAACTGATTATCTTATTTAAGAAAGAATGAAAACTATTGTAATCCTTTAGGTCCTTTCACATTAAAGCTCTAATCAGCTGTCCACTGTATTTGGCATATTGCTTTAGGGGTTTTCTTTTCAAAGAAGACCTTTATTTAACTCATTTTATGTTTTTGAATAGATTTTTAAATTTATTTCTCACAATAATGATGGATAATTGCGTCAGTTGCAAATGGATCATAGATGAAAAATCAATCAAAGAAATAATTGTTAGTTGAATGGGGGAAAGGGAGAAGTAGAATAAAAGACACACACAAAGGTAACATTAATGCAACAACAGCTAACAGTACTCAATACAAGAAATAATGCAAAGTAAAAAACAGCCAATATAATAAATAATATGTAGCAACATAATAAGTAACTATTAGAAGACTAGTGTTCTTAAATGTTAATTTCAAAGAGTGTAAGTTATAAGATATACTTCTAGATAATTCTTACATATGATTTATCAGTACTTTTGTGATTCAAATGAAATGTCTTTTGAGAATCACTGTCTTTTGTCTAAGATCACTGTTATGTTTCTTCAGCTGAAACTTGAGAACTAAGTGTCATTCTGTTATACTCTCTTCCAATCACATTCATGTGTCTCTTTGACTTTGTTCTTGGCCAGTGGCAAATGGTTGCCACTTTGGGAATAAGCCAATAAAGGAAGTTTAGTACTTTACACTGAGAAATTTCCCTCAGAAACCATTACTTGTCTCCTTGGAAATACAGTTTACCAACTTCATCTTACCTCCCAGAATCCTATTTTTTTAATCTCCTAGGGGCCCATGTTTTCACTATGATGTAAGATGGCATTTCCAGAAGTTATGGTGGCTAAAGATTTTAGTATTGGTGTGATCATGAGTGTATTTGTGTGTGTATAAATTTCGACCGACCACAATTTAAGATTTAATGGATTAAAGTTATGTTTTTAATTATATAATACTATAAACCCAGAATTTAAAGCTTATAAAACTGACATTTTCTCTGACATTTTATGCAACACATGATTCTTCTTCTTTAGGAAAGAGTGAAAGTATTTTCTTAAAATCTTTATCCACAAGTGGTTACCTGTCAGGTTTTTGTACATATGTAATTATGTTTCATTAGCATATTTTAATGCGTGCTCTTAGACACAGAAAGACTCATTAAACTTTTTGTATTTTTTGTCAGTGTTCATTTCACTCTATTAAAAAAATAAATAAATTCTGAACTTCCTATCAATGTTTTACTACCATTATACCATGAAGAATGCTCTTATCTGGTTCCCCCATGGCCTCCAGTTTCCTAAATGTCATAGTCACTTTACAGTCTTTATCTTCCTTGAACTTGCAGCAGCATTTGACATGGTTGGCAACTCTCTCCTTTCTATACCTTTTCTATTCTTGGTTTCATTTTCTAGTTTTATTTCTATCTCACTATACCTTCTCAGGACCTGTTGCAGGCCCCCCACCCTTTTTTTTCTCGTTGATTTCTTAATGTAAATGCAGCTTTAGAGCTTCAAGCTTGTTACTTTTTATTCTTTACCTTTACTCATTGCCTTTGGGATGGTCTTCTAGGCTGACTTTAAATAGCGTTTTTACGCCCATCACTCCCAAACAGGCTCTCCTCTGGTATCTGTCTGGTATGGTATCAGAGGTATGTAAAATTACATGTGGAGGCACACGTAATATTTGCCTATATTAGGAGTTCCTGTCATGGCACAGCTGAAACGAATCCAAATGAAGATATGAAGATGTAGTTTCAATTCCTGGCCTCACTCGGTGGGTCAGTTATCCGGAGTTGCCATGACCTGTGGTGTAGATCACAGACACAGCTCAGATCCCAGGTTGCTGTGGCTATGGCTTGACCCCTAGCCTGGGAAATTCCATATGATGTGGGTGCAGCCCTAAAAAGCAAAAAAAAAAGCCTATAATGTTATAAAATTTTTTAAGGTATTAAACTCAAATAAAATTTTTATTATGACATATATACATATTTTTCACTCTTTCAAAGTCTGCACCCTCGGCATATAGAGCTTCCCAGGCTAGGGGTCAAATCAGAGCTGCAGCTGCTGGCCTACACCACAGCCATGGCCACGTATAATGGCATAATTTGATGCATGTACCAAAAAACATGGAAAACTACAATTAAATGTAAAATTGTTGGAGTGACTTATTGTATCAATATAGAGCTTTGGGGCATAACACCTAGCCTAGAGCATACCACCTCTCTTCCTACTCTATGCTCCTCCTCTTGCTAAAAAAGTCCTCACAAACTTGTGTTTGGACATTCCTGAATGGAAGTAGAAACTCTGTCCATACCTCCTAAGGAGTCACCTCTTAGTTATTCTCTGGAGACTGGACTCAGATGAAGGCCCAAACAGGCATTGAACATATTTGTGATAATTTTACAAAATATTATGGCATCCTAAATACCTGAAATACGGTTTCGAATGGGCTGTGAGGATTCTAGGTGGTAATGTGCCATTGACTACACAAATGACATGCACTAAGGGGACTTGAATAGTTAGACAAGGGAAATTATGGCCCCTAGGTCTTAAAGTCCAGGACAGAAGCTGCCCTTCTAGGACCTAAAAACCATATTGCCTCAAATTAAAATCTTCAGGTCAGGCCTCTCTCCCGTATTGTGGCTTGCCTATTCAACTGATTGTTTTGCATTTGTACTTATATGCCCAATACTCAAACTCAAAGCTTTTTTCTCTCTCCTTGCTCACTCACTTCTGTACATGCTGTTCTTGATTCTCCTGATTGCATCAGGCATATGCTTGCCATAGTGTCCTTGCTTTAAGTGCTTACTATGTCTCCATATTTTAGTGCTCACTTAAAAAAAAATGTGCAGAACACAAACCAGTAAGGAAAACACCCCAAAATATTATAAAGAGAAAAGTAATTAACAGAATTGTACTCAGCCCTCAAAAGTTAGAATTATTGTGTAGAAACTTTATGATGAGTACACTTAAGGAACCTATGGACAAGGTGGGTAAGATGCAAGAATGCCTGGGGATTTTAGTAAAAAGGACATTTTTTAAATGATCACATGTAGAATTTTTTTAAAAAACATTGTATTTAACATTCTAAATTATTTCTGTGATGTAATAGAAGACTGAACACAGCAGAGAGAAATAATTGAATTGAAAGGCTCATAAAAACAATCCAAACCAAACTGCAACATGGAAAAGAGAGTGAGAAAAGGTTTGATGCACAGTAGACAAGAGCTGTTGGGTGATAACCAAATGATTCAGCACACATGTAATTGGAAGTTGAAGATTCAGGATAAATGGCAAATAAGATGGGGCAAAATTTATATTTAATTAAAAAAATAGACAAGAATGTTCCAAAGTTGTTGAAAGGCAAAAAAGACATAATCAAAAGTTCTGAGACTCCCCAAATATAAAAAAACACACACTCAGGGGCATCCTAGTCAAAGTTAAATTTGAAACTCTGAATTATTATTTTAAAGTTTTAATTTGACTTTGGATTCACATGAGTTACTTATTCTGATTGTCTTAGAATGTGTTTATTGACAAAGAAAGTTTAAATAAACATTCATGTTAAAATTATGTCATTATCTTTCAATTATATACTAGGCAAAAGATGAATGCAAATTACCAGAGCAGTATTTGCACTCATTCTTCTAATGAATCATTTTTCAATATTCATAATGCTAATGGAATCTAAATAAATTTAGAAGACAGACACAGCTGTACTTAGCAAGATTTTTTTTTTAGTTATGAAAAATTTTGAACCTTTTGTATGTGGTTAAGTTATTGATAATAATTTCAGGATGTAATTTTTATAGCCTATTTCATAAATCACAATTATTTTCTGTTATATTAATAATTATGAAAAAGAGAAAAATTCATGCAGCATAGTTACCATCAAAAAGAATCTCTGCATTGACTATCATTCAGAAGAGTGTATGTCATTCATTTTTCTTTCAATATGCAGTAATTGGTAGGTGACATAACATTGACACTGAGTGCTTTCAAATTATCTACCATATTTAGATCTTCTATACCAACATGATGGACAGTATAATATTAAATACTTTCTCAAAACAAAATTAGACACCAAAGTAGCACTTTTCTGTCAATGTACACCTCTAAATATGACACTTTTAATCTTTTCAGTGTCTGCTGATAATGGTTGTTCAGAGATCCTGTCACAGAAAATGACCTCCACAATTCAGTTTTTTTTAAAAACAGTAAAGACATTAAAACAGGAAACACGTATCAGGACTAGATAAGAAGGAAAAGTAAATAATTAGGTCATCAATGTTTTAGTGTAGATTTTTTTTTTCTCCACTACTTTAATGAAACTATGTTTTGAATATGATTATTGACACAAGTATTATTTTAAAATATTAAATTTATCAAATTAAATTTCAATAAATCAAGACCATTAAGCAATGTATTTAAATAATGAATATTCTGAAACAACTCTTTTGTATAAAATGGATATACTTGATTTTTTTCTTTTTTTTGGTCTTTTTGGGGCTGCACTTGCAGCATAAGGAGGTTCCCAGGCTAGGGGTCAGATTGGAACTACAGCTTCCGGCCTACACCACAGCAACAGCCACAGCAACCCAGGATTTAAGCCATGTCTGTGACTTACACCACAGCTCATGGCAACACCAGATCCTTAACCCACTGAGTGAGGCCAGGGATCAAACCAGCATCCTCACTGATACTAGTCGGGTTTGTGAGCTGCTGAGCTATTATGGGAACTTCTTGAAATTTTTGATAAAATATTTATATTATTGATTTTAAAGGTGGGTTGCTAATGCCAATATTTTGAGTGCCCAGATCAGAGAGATGAACTTTTTTAGTACCAGAGCTGTACTCTATTTGGTTTTAATTTAGCCTTTTGAAAATCATTATTACCATTTCAATCAACCTTAGTAATTTATCAAATATTCCTGAACAACAACAGCAACAACAACAAAAAAAACAAAACTCCTCTAACCAGAGTGCCTAATTTAAAGGGTAGCTTAAGTTTTTGGAATCATAACAGTCACAGTCTTCTTTATGATTCATATTTTGCTCCTAAAAATAACATTTTGGTAATGAAGAAAGGACATATTAAAAATTACATAATTGATTAATTTAAAAAACATAATTATTGTTGAGTTCATCCTATTCACTCTCTTAATAATAAAAAAAGGAAATGATCTGGTTGTCTTTCAAGATGTTGATATTAATATCAATGTGCACATAAACCAAATGTTTCTTCCATCAAACAATAATAGATTTTACTTTTGTAGCATATTTTAAAAGCATTTTGTTTTGAATTATTTCTTTGACAATAATATCATAAATAATTTTTTCATAAAATTAACTCTCTTAATTATTTATTTTTTCTGATTTAGCAAAAAAATGAAAACTAAAAACACACATTGAAATAATGCCCATAATATTAATATCTACCCTATTCATTCACAAAATGTTACTTTTCAGCTGAAAGAAACAGTGTATTTCAAGGATATCATGGCTGACGGACAGAATTAGACTCAAATTAACAGCAAGGTTATGGATAATTGATAGAGAATCTAACAATTCAAGCTGAAAGTATTACACTGAGTTGAATTACTGGTAAATTCTTTTGATCAGTGTCTTAGTTTTATTTCTTTGTTTGAAGTGAGTCTATTTAATTTTTATCCATAGTCCTAAGGCATAACCCTAACCCTAAAATATGTCCCTTAATTTTAAGGTATGAATCTTATTCAGATTCAATGGCATGTTTGAAATGTTCTGTACATTCTCTAAGCTGCGTGGCTAGAAACACAATGTTCAAGGATTGCATGAAGTTGACATTCCTTTCCCATCTCAGCTGCCCTCCTTGTGGAGTCCTGATGTGCATCTTGGGCCTTAGCTAACGGTACCATGATGTATGGAAAGTCCTACTCATATTTCTGAACTTCCCTTCTTTCACACAGTAGCTCTTTTTGATTCCCTGCCCAGAAAATTCTAGCCATGTCAGTAGCCATGTCTGTAAACTTGGCCTTTATATTCAGTGAGAACTCTTGTGCACCTTTCCTGTACTGCCATTGAAAAGTCCTCTGGGATTAAAACTGAGTGACGTGTAAAAGTAAATTCATGTCTTTTATCTTCTCAAATATCATGGTTATTCAAAGTCTGAAAACTCTTAACACAAAATATGTTTTTTATGGGGGAAAATAAGTATGATACCTTTTCTTCACATGGCAGAAGTTAGAACAAAACTATATTATCTTCTATATTGTCTTTGGGTAATTTCTATATTGTCTTTGGATTATTATTTTTGGTTAATTAGTTTAGTTAAAGTATTAATATACATATATTTATATGTAAACTCTATTGTTTTGGGTATGTTTACACTATCATTTATATGATTATAGATTAGAGTTCCCATTGTGGTTCAGGAGGTTAAGAATCTAACTAGTATCCATGAGGATGCAGGTTTAATCCCTGGCCTCGCACAGTGGGTTAAAGATCTGGCATTGCCATGAGTTACAGGTTATAGGTTGCAGATGTGTCTCAGATCTGGCATTATTGTGGCTGTGGTGTAGGTGGGTGGCTAGAGCTTCAATTTGACCACTAGCCTAGGAACTTCCGTAAGTTGCAGCTGTGGCCCTAAAAAGACAAAAAAAAAAGAGAGAGAGAGAGACAGAATATAGATAACTATATGTTTTTAAAGTTTGCATGATCGAGTAACTAATTTGTTTAAATTATTAAATTAATTTCTATGAAATTTGAAGTAAAATACAATTTTCTTTGCTCTATATCAAGCAAAAGACAGTAAAATAATTTGTGCATAAATATAGCTGGGTTTATGTTTGGGAGGTTTTATAATAAAACTAACGTATCTAACGGAGACCAGGACTTCACTCACTAAGTTTTTTGCCAAATTGAAAAAATTGAGCAAATAATTCATTAATTATTTGACTTTTAGTCACATCATTTATATAAATAGAAATGATACCATTTTCTTTCAGTAATTTAGAAATTTTCTAAATGAAACAAATACAATATCTGTTAGAAAATTTGAGTAGCTAGTTATTACCAAAGCAATGCTTGCTTTCCACATTCTCATTTTAAAATGTAAACTTAAAATCTGGATAGATGAAAATCTTTTAATTCAGAAAATAAAAATTTTACCTAGTGGAGCACTATATATATGTACGTAATTATTTTTTGATTGGTAAATATAATGATAAATTGTTTATTTATTCATTTAAAATGTGCCAAGAAATCAAATAATAATGACAAAAACTCACTGATTACTGAGAAAAACTTCCTAGTACTAAATAAAATTTTCTGTTGATAGCCTGATTTGAGATAAGATATAAAGACATAATGGAAGAGATATGATAATATTTACATAAAAATACATTTATATTAAAATATATCATAAACTAAGACCTTAGATAGTTTTCTTCTATAAGGTTTTTTTTAGATTTTTGAAATCAACTTCATGACATTTACTTCCACAGTGCCTTAAAATGCATTCATGTTATGTTTAGTTTGATTTGTTTTGAAAATGTATTCCATAACCGCCAACGCAACAAATGTGTGGAACATTTCCATCAGATCAAAAAGTTCTCGGAGTTCCCGAAGTTGTTCAGTGGTTAGCGAATCCAACTAGGAACCATGAGGTTGTGGGTTCGCTCCCTGGCCTCGCTCAGTGGTTTAAGGATCAGGCATTGCCGTGAGCTGTGGTGTAGGTTGCAGACGCGGCTTGGATCCCACGTTGCTGTGGCTCTGGCAGGCGGCTACAGATCCAATTTGACCCCTAGCCTGGGAACCTCCATATGCCGTGGGAGCAGCCCTAGAAATAGCAAAAAGACAAAAAAGAAGAAAAAAAGTTCTTTTGTGCTCTTTGTCATCTGAATCCCAAATTTACCATTATTTTTCTTTCAGTCACTATAAATTAATTTTCAATTTTCTATTCTTTTGTCTCTGCCTTATTTTGCTTTGTGTATATGTGTTTGTGGGTGGGTATATCAAAGTATATTTTTGCATGTATAAATATTCAATATTTATTCAATATTCTTGCATGTATAAGTATTCAGTATTTATTAGTGAGCATTATTTCTTTGAATGGATAAACCACAATTTTTTTATCCCATTCACTTGCTGCTTTTGGTATCTTGTCCATACTCATGGCCTAAAATAACATATAGTCCCAGCCCCAGACTAACTTCCTAAAGCTAGAGTTGTAAGTCTATTTCACAAGGCACTTGGGTATCTAATAGAGATCTCAGACTCAGTACCTTGAAAATTGAACTCATATCCCTACCTCTTTCTCCATCCAGCGATCTCTCATTTATTTGCAATTGTACTATTGCTGTTAATAAATCTATTTTCCTCAATCCATTTTCTCCCCCTCACTCCATATAAAATCCTTTAGGAAATCCATTTGTCTCTACCTATGAAAGGGTATCTAGAGACACAAGACTTACTACCATTTCTCCAATTACCATTCTGCTCTTTGCTTTCATCATCTCACTCCTAGATTATTGTATTGTCCCCTAGATTAGTTTGTTTATTCCTATTATAACACTTCTACTTATATGCTCAACACAACAGTTGGAGTGATCCTTTTAAACCTAAGTCCAGCTAAGTCCTTCTTCTAATCAAACTTTTTCAAAGGCTTGTCATTTCATTCTGAACACAAGTCAAATCTTCGCAGTGGCTTGTGAGTCTATATATGATCTGGAACCCTTCCCTTCCACACTTCACTGTCATATAAAACACTAGAGATGGGTTTAAATAAATGCAAATATTTTAATAGAGCACCCAAGTGGTTTCTATGACAAATATTTTGTATATGCAAAAATGTACTTAAAATCTATTACTTTTTCACTTAGGGGATAATACATACATTGTAATATAGCTATATTGATGGCAATGAAGTAAATTGATTCACTATTCATGATAAAATTATTGATTTATAATGATATATATTATATTATTACTTGTTCAGGATTTTTGGCAGCAATGAACATGCATTATTTTGTGAGTATAATGCTACTGCCTCGCCCACTTTGAGGACATAATAATATGTTCGCTATAAATAATTTTTAATCACTCTTTCTGTGGTCTTCTTTACTCAATCCACAGCTAACGTCTAGTTCACCAAAACTCAAGTGACAGCATGAGAACAATAATCAGTCAGAAGCCCAATTTCCTATCAGAGAAGACTCTGCTATAACTTTTGAAATTTACAACACTTATTACTTCCTCTTTGAAACCTTTCTTGAGTACCTAAATATTCATGAGATTATAATCCATTTTTTCCACATTTAAAATAATTGGCTCATAGAACTTATAAAACATATTACATTATCTTGTAAATATTAAAGATAATGTTTACACACCTCATCCCTTCCTAGATACGGAACATCATGGCTACAGTATGTTCACACTGTTAAACTTCCCAGGAAAGAAGACTGGATACCAGATCCACGCACAAATTTTGTGAGTCCTGTATTTATTGGTTGTACAGAGGTGAAGTCAATGCAACATATTAAGAGATTCATAAGACCTGGTGTCATGAGTAAAAATAAAATATCTTTCAACAAGTAGGTTAAAATCTAAGAGAGGTAAGAACAAGTATTTCTGGTTAATTTTACCAACTGGAACCTGCTAAATGAGGAAAAGCAAATTGCCTTTTGCTTTGGGGTACTGAATCACACAATATTTGAGATTAAAAAATTCGTAAGAGATTATGTATCCAGCATATTTTTAAAGAATATTTTAAACAAGCTCCTATATTGAAAACCAAAGCGTAAAACAAACTTACAAGGGTCCTGTGGTTTAAGACAGTTGAAGATGTTGGAGCACGGGTTGCTTGATGTCTGATGCCTCTCCTCACCTCCAAGGAAACCTAGTATCTTAGGGAAAGGAGTTTGAAAATCAGTGAAATTCAAGGATCCCAATATTAAATATTATATATGAGAAAGTAATAAGCCAATAATTTAAGTGACTTTCCAAATTAAAGTTATTTAGATCTGATACATATAAAATCAACCATATATTCCAAGTTCAAATCACTGCTATTTGAAAAGGAAAGATCAAGTCCTATTGAAAAAGACAAATGTTTCATATTATAGTTTCTTACATATTCCTTCTGTAGAAGTAGAGATAGCTATAGAAATTGTGCAAAATAAAACACAGAAAGAAAAGAGAATCAGAAATAATAATCAACGAATTACAGAATAATTTGAAGTGGCTTGATATACAGATAAAATAAATCCTTAAAAGTAGAGGAAATAGGAAGGAATGATCATATAAAATATTTCAATAGAAGTATCTAAAATTTTTCCAAGCAATACAAATTGTAAATTCACAGATGCAAAAAATTCAGTGAAAACTTGGAACGAGAAATATGAGGAAAACTACACGAAGGCACAAATAATCAAAATCCTCAAGGAAAATTATAAAACAACAAAAAATCTTAAAAGCAGATGGAGTTGAATAGATGAATGAGCAGGGCATTATTTACAGAGGGAAAAAAAAAGGAAGACAACAAATTTCTGTCAGAAACAATACACATGATAGTGTGCATTAAAATGATAAAAGGAAAACAATAAAAAACAAAATAAAGCAAAAAACACTGCAATCCAGACTTAGAGCCCAGGCAAAAATATCTTTCAAAAAATGAGGTCAAGCGTTCTCTAATAAAAATAAAGCAAAAAAATGACATCGATGATAACAATAAAAAAATGAGGTGAAATATAGATTTTTTTCAGACACAGAAAAACTGAAATAATTTACCCCCAGGAGGCACACTACATGAAATGTTAAAGGAAGTGCTTTAGGCAGAAGGGAAATGATACCAGAAAGACTTGTAAATCTATACAGAATGATGAACAGCAAGAGGAATGCAGCTGAAAGTTGTTATTGATATTAAAATGTAAGATATGGAAAAGATCTTGGAATAAATAAAACAACTTCAGTTTTTCTTATAAAATTCATTTTTATAGTATTCAGTAGTAAATACAACTGAAAAGCTAAAAATTTAAGTTTTATATTTACATAACTCTATATCAAAAACATATACTATAAAGAGATCAGGGTAGAATATAAGAATATTTCTAAATAATTGTATGAACAATTGGCAGGGCTTTTATTTACAAGATACTTCATATAAAAGAGGTTCTACTATTACAGCATTTTATTTTAATCATACATTTACTAGTAAAAACACACTCATTTTAATAATGTAAATAAAAATAAATTGAAAGTTTTAATACTTTTTAAATTATCTACTGTCATTGTCCATTATTATTTATTTACCTGTGAAATGTCATGTAAAATTTAGAAAATATCAGCAGTTTTCATGGGAAGATCCTTAAATTTTAATTATCAGAGTTCATTAATTTAACAGATACATTTGTGAAACTGTAATTAAATCTTATTTTTGGAATGAGTAATCTTAAAACAATTTGTTATTTTACAATATTTTGAAACCTGTCATAGTGAGATAATTAGCATATGTGGGGTTTTTGACCATCTTCCAAAAATATAACATATATTATTTCATTTAATCGTACTAGACAGAAAAACAAAACAAGACAGTTTCTTTGCCACTATGTGATCTACTGGTGAAAATGCAGAAGTTAAATTAGCTCCCACAGTTCACTATTGACATAATGTTGCCAAAATTCAGGAGGGTAGAACAGCAACAACAACAACAAAACCCTCAAAATTTAGAATTAAGAGATTCTTCTCATTGAAAGATAAAGAAGCTCATGAACTCAGCAAGCTGGTTCACGAGTAGCAAGAGTTTTGTGTTTTATTTGCAGCATAGACCAACACTGTATTCATCATCTTCTTCTTCATTTAAGTTATGGCCATCTTTCTGGGTTTGGGGCAGTGGAAGGTGAAACAAAGAGGTATATGCTCCTTCCTAGAACACAACATTTACCGTGGTGAATCCTCTATCTTCCAGTACTGGTCTCCTAGCTCTTGATAGCAGAATTGATATGGATCTACATATGGAGCATCTGCACCTACCATTAACAGTTTATGTTAAGTGAGAATTTACTTTAAACCCAGCTTGCAAAGATTCCATAGTTAATCTGTTGTTCTAGCTGGAGTTTCCTTCATATAGAAATTATTCTTTGAAATGGAGCACTTTCAAATACTAACGTAAAATATGTGTTATCAATTTACGAACTACATGGAAAAATATTGATATAAGATAGGATATCCTACTTAAGAATCACCAAAACATTTGGGGATATGGATTCCTTCAATGATTTGAAAGGCATATAAAGTGTCTATTGATCCTGTGGCTTCCTGAACAGTGTCTGGAAGATAGATTGTTAGTAGTGGGAGTGACATATGAGTTTGTTTAGGACAAGGAAATAAAAGAGGTAATTTCAGGCCAGAAATTATTGGCTTTCAAACAGAAATAAAAAGGGAATATAACCCAATCCTAAATGGGTTAGAAAAGCCCATTGCAAAAGTACAAAATATACATGGAAACATTCAGCTTTACTAGGAAGTTTGAATTAACGATGTATTCTTAATTCCCAACCTTTATGGCTTCAAGGTAGTTTATTTAATTTGAGACAGAAAGGCATTTTAATACATACACTAAGAAATAAGTTAGAGTTGAGATTTTTATTTGGGGAAGAAATTTTATTGTAATGATTGGTGTAAAGAAATGATTAGAAGTGAACAAGACTTGAGGCTTAAGGAGTCAGACCATATTATATTTCATGCCATGTAGTCCTCATTCAAGTAAACATATATGCATTCCAACCAATTTCCTGTGACTTTCAATGTCTTCTATGTATTTTGCATGCTTTCTTACTCCAATAACATTAAATTTGATTGCTCAGTGAAAGATGAATGAACATGGCATATACCATGTTGGAGCAAACGCTTTAAAAGCCATTGTACATTCCCATTGACTTTCATGCTATTCTGCCATAAGAATGACATGTCCAAAATTTGAGACTGCTCCAAAAGGCTTGACTCATAATGAAGAAAAGTAGACTGAAAATGAAGAAAAGTAAAGGTGACCCAAAGCTTATTTGCATGCTGGAGCATAATCAGAGATGTTGCTGACTAACCTCCAAAATGTAACATGGTCAAAAAACAGAACCTTTGTTGATGTTAAAAGTCATTGACATTTTAGAGGCTGTTTGAATCACATCAAAATCAGGAAAAACTGACCAATATAACTTCTAAATTTTAGCAAATATTTTGCCAAATAAATAATTTTTATTTTTCTTCTAGTCTCTAAAACAAAACATGACCCTTCAACTAACAGTAGGTGAAATGGGAAAAGGTGTCTAGCCCCCGGTGATAGCAAGTCTCAAGCACCTTCATCATTTATAATCTTTGTATTAAGCAGGGTTCTCCAAAGGGGGAAAAAATGGAAATTTATTATGAGAATCATCTTATGTGATAATGGAGGCTGACAAGTCCCACAACATGCCATCAGCAAGGTACCGAACCAAGAAAACCAGTGTGGTATAATTCAGTCCTGGTCCAAAGACCTCAGAACCAGGGGAATTGTTGGTGTAAGTCAAGTCCCAGTTTTAGTCCAAAGACTTCAGAATCAGGCAGGGGCGGGGAGGTGGGAATATTGCTAAATCCTGGTTAGAGTCTGAAGACCAGAGAGCTAGAAAACTGATGTCAGAAAGCAGATGAATTTTGAAACCAGGAGCAAATCCACCCCTTCCCTGTCTTTGGGTTATATTCAAACACTAAAAGATTAGGATGATGCCACCTACATTGATGAGGGCAATCTTTTACTCAATCTGCCTTTTCAAATTCCAATATCTTCTGAAAACTCTCATAGACAGAAATAATATTTCACCAACTACCTGCGCATCTCCTGACCCAATGAAGTTGATACATTAAATTAATTATCAGAGACAAGTAGACTTATAAGCAAGGAGGGACCTGCTAGAATGAAAGCAGAGTAAGTGAAACATGGGGAAGAACATTCTATCAGAGAAAAACAAACTCAGTGTCAAATCCAGGAGTTCCCCGTGTTGCCAAAGAAAGTTGTTGTCAAATTTCCTGCCATTCTTTGTTTTTAAAATGAAATTGGGGGAAGGGGGATGTATGGTAAAATGGTTATTCAACCTCTTCTCTACCATTGGGTAGAAAAATAATTTATTCTTTAGAGTAGGCACTGGCAAACTTTTTCTTATGGGTCTAAATACTAAATATTTTAGGCTTTGGGCCCATAAAGTCTCTGTCAAAACTATTCATCCCTACTTAGAGCTGTCACTCTAGCATGAAAGTAATACTAGTCAATAAATAAACAAATGATGGTAGCTGTGCTCCAATAATTTAAAAAACAAAGCAGGCAGCTGGACCACAGGCTATATTTTGAGGATTTTTGCTCTACAACAGTGAAGTATGAAAAGCACACATAAAACTGATGGAAAGATTTGCAGTTTATGTGGAAATCCTGGACAAGCAGGATCTGATGGCACTTTTAGTGTTGCTATTAGACGTCAAGGTGGAGTGTTTTTTAAGAGTAGAGAACAACCAGAAGAACAAACTTTGTTAAAGATTACCTAGATATTTATAATCTTATTATTTCGTCTATAAGGCATATTGATAGATTTTCTTATTCTTCAGTTTAATAACGTCATGTTAGTGAAAATAGTGATATTCACTTCTTCTAGGCATGTCCCATAAAGAGACTTTTTAGTCTCTCATTATTTTTCTCCTCCATCTTTTTGAAAGTCCTGCACCAAGATCAACATCAGTTATATAACCATCGGTTTCCAGAAATGAAGAGTTAATTTTTTTTCGTTTATATTCCTTCCTGAATGACAGTGTAGATTATTTTTTGAAGACCCAGTTCAACTGTGATTTAAGAGTTTACCAGTTTAGAAATTAATGTTATCTTAGATGATTCAGTATTTCTATTACTTATGTCATGACTAGAATACCATTCAGGCCTAATAGTATTTTCAGTCACATTACAGTATTTGAAAATGAATCTGTATATATTGATTGCAAGTAAGATATCCAATGAATTTTGTTTACAAATGTATTAAGATAATCTTGTATGAATACTCTAGGTAATAGATGTACATTGAGTGGGAAGATAAGAGTAATTGTAAAAACCCAGAATATGATTTTCCTCCATATCTGTGCTGGTTTTCAGCCAAAGAATAATATTTGAGTGCATTGAAGCACATAGTGAGTCTGTTCTTAGGTGAGTTGTTTTTTGTAAGTACAGATTTAACAAAGGTATTTTAAGGTTTAGAAATTTAAGACATTTCCAAAGCCAGACAAACCATTAGCTCTTATTGCTAACATTTAAACTGGGTTCTACATGTTTCTATAATTCTTATTTAGGCTCATATATTTCCTTATTAAAATTATCAAGACTTTTTAATGCCTAGATTTTACATAAGAAAAAGTAAATGATATATAGTGAATATTAGTCTAGGAAGAATTTGGGTAATTAAAAAAAATCAATTTCAAAATGTAGCATTTCCTTATGAAGCTATTTTTTGAATGGGTAATCTCAGTATTTTGACTTAGTATGTTTGGAAATTCCAAAATTTTCTTGAATAATGTCAAAGAGAATGCATTACATACTTGACACTGGTTAAAAACCCATTTGACCAAAAGCAATAGCCTCTAGACCACAATGCTTACTAGTTGTTTGGTTGATAAACTGTGGATTTTCTCAAACTAATATACAGAGTTTTGGGTTTTTGTTGTTATCGTTGCTGTTTTGCCTACATCAAGCAGAAGTTCTCTAGCCAGGGATTGAATACACTCCACAGCAGTAACAATGCCAGTTCCCTAAGCCACTGAGCCAACAAGAAACTCCCCAAACTAATATTTATACATTTCAACTAAGCTTATATAATGTACTTGATTTGAGGGTTATTTCTTCATTTTGCCTAGGCCAATGTAACATGAGACTAAGAATCATACAAATTTACTGGAGAGTGACATCTTCAGAACCGGTTTTTAAATTCTGGGAATTGTTCACAATCGTATTTTTTATACATTTTTGTATATATTGATTGTGAGTAAAATATTTTAAAAGGACTTTATAAATAAAATATATAAAGAAATAAAAATTTAAAAAATAAAAAATTAATACAAATTAAAAAAGAATAAAATATTAGCTCTGTTTATTGTTACTATAAAACAATGTATTATGTAAAAGAATAAATTATTTAAAATAACTGTGCTCTTTGGCATTGACTTGCTCGGAGTAGGAGATTTAAGTAATTTTTGTCAATTTATTTATTTATTTTTTCTTTTTAGGGCTGCACCCACGTCATAATGGCATATAAAAGTTTCCAGGCTAGGGGTCAAACTGGCCTATGCCACAGCCACAGCAATGCCAGATCCAAGTCACATCTGCAACCTATATTACAACTCACAGCAATGCCAGATCCTTAATGCACTGAGGGAGGCCAGGGATTGAACCCACATCCTTATGGATCCTAGTCAGGTTCATTAACCACTGAGCCACAAAGGGAACTCCGTCAATTTCATATTTGATTTGACAGAACATTTTGCACTGTAACCATTAAATCCTAAAACATGACAAGTTAGGCATTTAGATGAGGCACGCTTTGGCGAAAGTTATGAAAGTTTTCATTTCTCGGTTTTTGGTTAATTTTAGCTGTAATTTGTCATTATAATCTTTCCAATTTTTAACTGTCCAATAATGTTTATAACTACATTTTCAAATTAAGAATGTCTGTGATAGTGTTTGTGGCTCTTACAGTTCAAGAGTTGAAAATAGATCTTTATCCAAAACCAAAACATTTTTCCGTTTTTAGTTCTGTAACAACTTGTTTGTAACAATTTGTTTGTTTTCTCACCTTCCTTTCGTTCTTCTTCCCTCCCTTTCTTCCTGCTCTCATTTTTTTTCTTCTGTTCATTTTACTTTTCTTCCTCCTTTTTGTATTTTTATTGTTTTTTATTTAATCTCTTTTTTGAAATGTACTGCCCTTACTTTCATCAGTTGGTTATATTTTTGTCTTCTAGGAGTCAAATTAAAAGAATTGTTTCTCCAGGTTCTTAGATAATCATCATGAAATTGGCTCTAAGCTCTTTTGCATCACCCTGGTCTTCTTCTAAACTGATATTTCTTGTACTGAATAACTATTTGTATTGCCCATGCAAACACAATTTTTGAGAATATTTACAGCAAGAATATGTTGTATTCATTTTATTCACAGAATATGGAAGCTTGTGGATTCAATGAGCATTTGATGAATGATTTTCTGTATACATTTGTACTCTGAAATAAATTGTTGAAATTTTCACAAATCAGAATGAAATTGGTATTGCTAAGAGAGCACTCTAAAATGGAGCTGGGAGCCAGTGAGCAAATGAGTCTTATACATGTTCCAGCCTGTATGGGATCTGACCCTATTGACCATGTATTTTCCTAAAAAAGGGATCCAGAATATCTACCAGAAACTCAAGATACTCATCAGCCCCTTTCTCTGAAGGACCTCAGCCTATCTACTTACCAACCCCTACCCTAAACAACTTATGTCCTTAAAACAAGTATTTCCTGACTTGTAACAGATTCAATCACACATCCGTATCGGCTTTAATAACTTTATGGCTTTTTGCCATTATACAATCCTTATTCTCTTCCCGAGAATATTTTTTTGGTTTTATCAGAATATGTGTCTCCAGAATTAAATAATTCTTAAGACCACAAAATCAGCAATTTTCTTTTTGCAGAATAAGAATCTGTACTTTTTGGGGGGTTGATGTGGGTGTATATTTATATTTACATATTTATAGAGAGAGAGAGAAAAAAAATTCATTATTTGTGACATTACCCTTATTGATAAAACCTTTACATTTCTCTCTTAATTGAATCAAGTTTTTTTGGAAGGAGTGTATTTAGCACATATTCACTGAATTTTTATAACTAAGTAATAATTAAAAATTAAAAGCATCAAAATAATGTTTAAAACCTACTGTACCTCAAATATGGCTTCAATTTTCATGGACATCGGAAAACTAATAGATTTCCTATCTGCTTGCATTTCCAGAAACTCTTTGGTCTCTAAGGATAAAAATTATTATAAATAATTTCCTTCAACTTTTAAATTCACAGAGGTTAATGGAGTACTGGGTGCATAGTGTGTAGGCTTTAACTAAATAATAATTAAATATGAAAAATGAATAGATAATTAAAATGAATACTTTGGCTTCTGGGAGTCTTTGAGTTTTAAATTACATGTTAAATATAGATAATATAGTTAGGTTTAATATGTATTTTTCTCTTTAATACTAAATTAAAATGCATTATATAATATAAACATCTAATAATATACCACAGAGACAGTTTCATTAGAAAATAATTTTCTAATTAGTTTTGATCAAGATAAATATAAGCTTATATTGATTCATAATAATTAGCAAAATATTGCTGATTTTTGCAATGAACCAAAAGATGTTTCCATGAGAATGTGGTTTTGAAAAGGATCTATTTTAATTACAATTTATGGTTTCTGTTATATTGATCTATTATACAACTTGAGTGTCTCCTTTCATCTAGTTCATCCATGAATATTATCATTAGAATTATTGATTACTCATTGTATGGAAGGAGACTGAAGGAGAGTCTTGTTAATTAGAGGCTATTTATAATTTGACAATGCATAATTAAGTTAGTACTTGAGACAGCTTGTGTGTGAAAGAACAATAGGAAATTACTTTACCTAATATTTTTTTAAGTCAGCAAGGAGAAAGTTTACCAAATTTGCTTTTGAGAACTGCTTAAAAACAGAATTATGACATATAGTGATATTGGTATCCATGACATTATAGTTAAAGTAAATACCAAAATGCTCAGAAAGTACAGATTCTCAAAAGTTGTAAACTGAGGAAAATAATTTAGTGTCAAATTGGTTCATGTGTGTGTTCTGCAATTTTCTAATCAAATAATTAAAATTAGAGTAGTGTTGTCAATTAAACAATCTGCAGTTAGTCAAATATCTATATAGTAATATTAATTTTAAATAGGTAGACAAATTTTAAAATGACATAAAAAGCATGTACTATTTTTAAAACAGAAAACACAATACATAATTATAATTCAGTTATACACAGGTGTGTGCACATACTTATACCTATATGCTTTTGTAAAATTTATTTTCTAGGATAACCTTTAAATTGTCTGAAAATATCCTTCCTCTTTTTCTACTTCATTTTTCATATTTAATCTAATTTATATATTCTTGACTCAACACTATTCTATTAGTCTTCACCTTTTTATCACATCTCACATTTTCACTTTCCTTCACACTCTCACCATAACAAAGAATCCAATTTTCTAAATCTTTTCTTCCTAATTTTCTCCTAGCTGTGTCCTTTGCTGTTTTCTACGATTACCACAATTTTCTAAACTCTAACTTTCATGCCATTTGCCCCTTTTTTAAAAGATTGCTCCAAATTAATTTTACTTTAGAAAGCACAAGTGGATGGAAAAACAGTCTGTTTGCCAAATATGCATTTTATTAATTGTAAATATTTCTATGTGAGTTGTAGGAAAGAAAATGAACTAAATATATAGTAAGAAGGGTGAGATCCGGAGAGTGAATTTCCTGATTAATTTTTTTTTTGACATTAAAGGAACTGTGATATCTACTTCCCAGAAGGAATTTAAGAATTGAAGAGACTCATTTCTCTGATAGATTAGGTGCAATTTTGCCTGGAGGTAGGTGACTGAAGAGATAGTCCATGTACTGTGATATGAAATAAGGAATAATAGGTTTTGAGTACCTTATAACAGCTGTTCATCCCATTTTTTCCTCTCCTGAAGTTTTGTAAGTTGCCTAGAGTTTGGATATAGAGTTGTGTCATGTAGCAACTTTTGGATTAACTCAAATTTCTACAGAACTGGCCTTATCAGGATTTGTGAAATATTAGACCATCTCATGTAGGTGCTGAAAGCAATTTCCCATTTTGTTCAAAGTAAGTACTTCTTCTTCCCCCTCTTTTTATTTTCTTTTCTGTATATATATCTAACTGTTGTGAAAGGACAGTACAAATAATTTTTACAGTAAAAATTTACAGATTCTGAGTAAAGAAAAGGTAGGAAATCAATTCTTTCATAAGAACAACTTATAACTAGATATTATTTAAAATAATATGGTTTTGGAGTCCCCATTGTAGCTCAGTGGCTTGGAACCCAACATAGTGTCTGTGAGGATGGGGGTTCAATCCCTGGCCTCACTCAGTGGATTAAGGATCCAGTAATATTGCAAGATGCTGTGCAGGTCACAGATGTGGCTCGGATCTGGGGTTGCTATGGCTGTGGCACAGGCTTCAGCTCCAGCTCCAATTCAGCCCCTAGCCTGGGAACTTCCATATGCCACAGGTGTAGCCCTAAAAAAAAAAAAAAGATGAAATTTTAAAAAGCTGTGAATTTTATCTTATTTCTCATTACACATCTTAAAACATATTTCCAACCTCCTTAAATATGTATGAACCTAAATTATATTTCCTGTTATAATAGATGATAAAATCTTTAAACTTAAAAGTTAGTAACACACTTCTGGAAAAAAAAGAAAAAGAAACCCAATCACAAAATCTCAAGATTTTAATCTCTAGAATAATGTAAACAAGTAACTACTTAAAACTCAAAAACAGAGTCACCAGCAGCAGCTTAAGAAAGCATCAAATATAACTGTTATTTTCAATAATTATAAAAAACTGACATCCAGCAAAAGTAATAGAAGACAGCAGAAGATCCCCATGAGACTAACTTTCCTCACTTTCCCTAATATCAGCAGAAAATAACACGTGGAGCTTGGAGTTCCCCTCTGGCTTAGCGGTTAATGAACCCAACTAGCATCTGTGAAAATGTGGGTTTGATCCCTGGCCTGGCTCAATGGGTTAAGGATCCATCATTACCTTGAGGTGTGGTGTAGGTCACAGACATGGCTTGGATCCCATGTTGTTTTGGCTGTGGCATAGCCTGGCAGCAACAGCTCTGATTGCCCCCCGACCCTGGGAACCTCCATATGCCACAGGTGTGGCCCTAAAAAATACAAAAAAAAAAGAGAAAAGAATAAGTGGAGATAAAATAAACTACAGAATCCTGAGACTTCTTATTAATGATTTCCTAATGGAAGGAAGTATGGTGGCAACTGATTGAAAAACTGGAGGAAAATTAGAAAGGAAATGGCATTATCAGTAGGTATTTCAGTTTTAGCACAAATGAAACCATAAGAAGGCTAATATTTTATTTTCTTCAGGCCACAACTAGAGTGGGAGAGGAAGCAAGAACAACTGTAATTACATAGATATTATTTTGCACAGTTTTATGTAGCAATCATTAATGACCATTATTGGAAAAACCATGGAACTGAGATTTTAGTCTTTATCAATTTAAAATCAATATTTTGCTTTCTAAGTATGATTATTATATTGGATTTGTGTGAGAGAATATTTTTGTTTTCAGCAAATACAGGAACCGTTTTGGGATAAAATGTCATGTTGTTCATAAGTCATTTTTGAACATTTCCAAAATATGTGTGTGTGTGTGTGTGTGTGTGTGTGTGTGTGTGTGTGTGGAGAGAGAGAGAGACTGGTGAATTTTAATAATTTTCTGAATTTAGGTGAATGCTACATGAGAGTTCATTTTACTAGTCTTATGACCCTTTCATAAAATTATATTTTCTTTCAAAATAAGAAGTTCAAGTCAAGAGAATTCGATAACACCCAGAAAAAATATCTATGCAGGATACATATTGTGGAAGGACACAGTGTTTGAACCCTTTTTTTTTTTTCTTTGCTTTGCTTTGCTTTGCTTTTTAGGGCTGCATCCATAGCATATGGAAGTTCCCAGGCAAAGAGTGGATTCAGAGCTATAGCTGTTGGCCTACGCCATAGCCACAGCAATGCATTTTTAAAAAGTCAATAATATATTTTGAAGGTAGATCCAGCAACAATTGATCATAAAGGCATGAAAGCACAGCTTGGTGGCATAAGCTATGGAGGGAAAAGTGTTTGTGAAACTTAGAATCCCAGAGGTTTGAGTGCCCAGAAGGATAGGTTGTCTGAGAGACTTTTTCCTCAAGTGACAGATAGGATAAGCAACCAGTACTTCAGAGCATGTTGTATGTCAGCCAGGTTGTGCCTATTCATGATGATGCCTAAATATTTTCACTGGAGGAGGTGGAACCATCTCTTCTTACTAGCCACCACTCTATTCTCTTCCACAGATGCTCTTGCAAGTGGGAGAAGCAGATAAAATAAATACCAATGAGCTTAATTGAGAAAATAAAATAAGTTCATGGAAACAGAAGAATAATAAAGATTAAAATAATAAATTAAATTAATGAATTAGAAAACAAATAAATGTAGAATTACAAAAGAAAGTGCTCTTTCTTTGTAAAAACTAAAAAAAAAATAAACACACCCAGGACATCCCACTAAGGAAAGAATAATGGAAAACAACAGGGTGTAAATAAAAAACATTAAAAATGAAAAATAGGAAATTACCAGGGAGAATTAAAATAATCTTGAGTGTATTTTGCCAAAATCAATGCAAATAAGATGAATGATTTAGGGGAAAACTATGAAATATCAAACTGTACACAGATTCAAGCAGATGGATAATCAAGAGTTATTTGCGAATAATGTCTCTGCTTAGATGATTTCACAGATAACTTATTTACAGCAATTGTGAATGGTACATATAAAAATCAACAGAGAGAAGGGAGACTTAAAAAAAAATAATGGCTGGGACTAATCTCAAGTGTTTCTAAATTAAGCTGTGGAACTGCTAAATCTTGATATTTTATAAACACCCTCAATATTTCTAATAAGCAGAAGCACTTACTTAAATCATATTCAATATTTATTGAAATATAATGTATTTTATAACTTATTGGGTTCTCCCACTAATTGCTTGTACTTTTCAAATATTTTATTTTTATATAAGTTAAATATTCAAGTAATCACCTGGATCAGGGATCAAGCCAGTGGCACTGCTGTAACCAGAGCCAGAGCAGTGACACCACCAGATCCTTAACCCACTGAGCCATAGGAAGTTCCAAACACTTTTCAAATAATGATTTTATCAATCTGCAAAAATATTCTGTTATTTTAACTTCAATTCTAAATATTTTAGGTAATGAGGGAGTATTGACAACTTTAAGAAATTGTGCTTTTGTATTTTATATATTAACATTCTTTTTAAGACCTTCACTAGAATTTTAATTCCATTTATTTCTAGTTTTTAGGAAATCTATATTTTTTCATTTATAAACTTAGGCTACATAAGATCATGTTTTTCTTATTATGTTAATTTTGTGAACAGCCAACTTAGTGAATTCTCTTATTGTTTCTAATGGTTTCCTAGTTAATCTTAACTAGACAAACAAGTTTACCACCTGCAAATAATAAGCATACAGGTAAGAATAGTGAATATAGAAATATATCCAGGAACCACATTTTGGCCAAATCACATAACACACAAATATTATTTGGTCAAATAACAGAATTTTTAAACTTTCTCAAATATTTCTGATGAACTTACCACTTAAATTTTATTCATGTTCAGTGATAAAAGAGAACTATTGTTTTTTGTATTTATCCAATGCAAAAAAATGAAAGAACATCAAGGGCTCAGTTAATCTCTAAAATAGTGATATTTATAAGACACCTACTTTAATACAAGTAAAAGTTGGGGGACAGTTTATGTTGAAGATTCTTCCTGAGCTTTGAAAAAAAAAAAAAAAAGACCATTGTCTTGCCTTCATCTTGCCAAAAAATCCTGATTTCTCATTTAAGTTTCATATCGCCTCTTGGCAATGGCAGTTCAATTAAAGAATTCTGCTTTTTTCTTTGCACTCTCAGTCCTGACTATGAGCTTCTAAGCCCTAGATTCATAGAATAAAAATAAAATGTATTGGGAAGTGTATTATCATCTTATATTGTAAAGTTCACTGGGTTACAAGTAGAAAACAATAATGTAATAACTTTGATATTTTATATATGTGACATTGAAGTTATTTGAAATACCAGAATCATAGGATCTCTATCTATATGCTACATGTGGAATAATTATGTTCTCTCAATGTTTTACTTTGAGTTTTTTGTTTGTTTTTGGCCAGGCCTACAGCTGTGGAAGTTCCCCAGCCAGTGATCAAACCCTCACCACAGCTGGCACAATGCTGGATCCTTAACCCACTGTGTCACAGGGGTTAAATATAAAGTTACATGAAACAATATATATGGAACTATATCAAATGTAAAATTATTTTTCTAATTCAGTGCGGCAGGAACTCAGAAAGTACTGTATTATAATTTTTTCTGTAGATGCTCTCCTTTGGATTTCCAATTGGTTTCATGTTGCTTTTGTGACTTCCGAGGTAAAAGATAACCATCTGTCTTATACAGTTTAAAGTTAGTTACCGTAATTTCACATTTTGTCATCTATTAGCTTTTCAGATATTTAAAATGTACCTTAATTTTTATAAACTCTTAGATATTTAGAATGTTTAGCTGATTTCCATTCTGTGAGTTGCAATAAATAAGATAGATAATTTGGGCTACTTCCGTTTAGACTGATTTCATTAGTCGCGTTTTTTTCTCTGGTTTTCTTTTTTGTTGTTGATGTTGTTTATAAGTATAGCAGATGGCAACAATCATAGAAATCAGCACAGCAATCAAAGGGATCAGTGGCATGATGCATCTTTGTCAGGGTCATAGGATGCACCCACTGGGAAAATAGCGGCAACATCTGACAGCAAGAGCTGAGCGCTGTATCTGCTTAGTAATCAGAAAAGACCATGACCAAGGGTGACGGAGAACTACTGAATGAAATAAGAGAAGATAAAATAGGATGCCAGAAGTTTACCTGCAGCAAGGAGACCACATAGGCAAAAGCATCCTTTTTGCTACTTCAGTAGTTTAATGTACATTGCACTCTAAATTTTTTTTATTAAAATATTATTGATTTACAATGCCTTGTTATTTTCAGAGGTACCCCACTCTTGGTAGTTGCCAGTCGGTTGGATAACGCGGTAAATGGCATGAGCAAAGTGTAAGTAGGCACATGTTTGAGTAAGAGTATTCTCAGTTCCTGACTAATGAATATACAAAAACACAAACACAGCACAAAAAGACATGTTGAAATCTGACCATTTTTGAGAAAATGCCCATCTGGATTCACATGCTCATCTAAATTCAAATAGCCTTGGAAATTCCCATCATTTTGTGCAAACTTATCATAAATGCATTAAAAATATTATATTACAAAAGTCTATAGAAATTTTAAAAACATTCAAAAGATATTTTAAATATTGTATTGGATATTGTAGTATAGTTTACTTATATGTTTCTGTTAATTTCAAATGTACAACAAAGTGAATCATATATATATATATACTTAAAAAAAATTATTTTCCCATATAAGTTATTATAGAATATTGAATAGATTTCTCTGTGCTATACAGTAGATTGATGTTAACTATCTATTTTATATAAAATATGCATATGTTAAATCCTAAGCTTTTAATTTATCTCATGTTTCCCCTTTGGTAACCATAATTTTGATTTTGAAAACTACGATTCTGTTTCTGTTTTCTAAATATATTCAATTGTATTATTTTTTCTTACATTCCATATATGAATGATACTATACTTGTCTTTCTCTGACTCAATATGATAATCTCTAGGCCCACCCATGTTGCTGCAAATGTCATTATTTCATTCATTTTTTATGACTATGTAATATTCCATGGTATAAATGTAATATATCTTCTTTATCCATCTTTTATTGACGGACATTTGGTTGTTTCCATGTCTTGGTTATTGTAAATAGGCTGCAGTGATTGTGGGGTGCATATATCATTTTTTTTTGTCTTTTTGCTATTTCTTTGGGCCGCTCCCATGGCATATGGAGGTTCCCAGGCCAGGGGTCGAACTGGAGCTGTAGCCACCGGCCCACGCCAGAGCCACAGCAACACGGGATCCGAGCCGCATCTGCAACCCACACCACAGCTCATAGCAATGCTGGATTCTTAACCCACTGAGCAAGTCCAGGGATCTAACCCACAACCTCATGGTTCCCAGTCAGATTCATTAACCACTGAACCACGATGGGAACTCCTAAACATTATTTCTGAGTGTGTCTGTGAAAATGTTTTCAGAGGAGATTAGTAGTTGAATAGGTTAACTCATTAAAGTATATTTAGATTTTCCTCCCTTATATGAGATAACACCATCCAATTCTTCGAGGAATTGAATCCAACCAGAGGCAGAGGAGAGAGGAGCCTACTCTTTTTCTCCCTTCCTAACTGCTTCAGCTATGTCATCAAAAATTCAACTAACCATCAAGCTAAGAAGAAAAAGAATTTTATTCAAGCCAAACTGGGTATTTAACCTAGGAGACAGACTCTCAGAAGCTGTGAGGACTGTTCTACTGATCATTAATTAAGATGCAGTTTTATACATTTTGAGACAAAGAAGTACATATCACATGAACAGGTTAACATTATACATAAGCTTCATCAGAGATTTTTGGTCAAGGATGCACCTGCAGAACAAACCTTTAGGTCAATGTGACACCCTACACAAGATGAAAAAGAAATATTAATCGTAAAATCACAATGTTGGCATCACAAAAAGACACTATTTTTCTCCTGCCTTGAGGATATCTGGTTAATGTAAAATGCAGATGTGCACTGCATATTAGGAAACACCCACCACAAATGAGGGCATGTTGTGTGTGTTTCAATTCTGATTTAATTTGACTGTCCTGACATAGAGTGATTTATGATTTTTCTTCATCAGCTACATATCAGTCTTCTCCTGCCTTGGGAATGGGAGTTAACCACTTCTTTTCTGATTTTTCGGGTCTATAGACTCAGACTGGTATTACACCAGCTTTCTTGTGTCTCCAGCTTGAAGATGGCAGATTACGGGACTTCTTATTCTCCATAATCCTATGAGCAAGTTCCATTTACATATATTTTATTGGTTCTCTTCCTCTGGAGAAAACTGACTAATACATATTCCCAACTGTCTGTTTACTCTTTGCTACATGATTTGAAAGAATCCTCAAATTTAACCTAACACTTGACAGCATTTACACAAGAAAATATTCTTTCTGCTTTTCATACCAGAGTTAATACAATTTTTACAAGAGAAATACAGACCTCAAGTCTTGAAACATAATATCTATATCCCTTTCCCCATAAATCCAATTCATTATCATTTCTTCATGTGTAAAGTTTTGTTAATATCTGTCTTTTATTTCTTAATGTCAACATTCTAATGATTTTTTTTAATTTTACTATAAACCAGTAAAAATCAAATTACATGACAGCTGGTGAGAAATATCTTTATTTCTTTCTTACACTTGAAAACAGTTTATTTATTTTTATGTAGAATGAACAACAACTTATTTGAAGTTCACACTTCCATCAGGATTTGTTTTTTGGTTTTTTTTTAACTCAATGAGTTTTATTAAAGGATATAATGAACTTTTTTACAGAACAGTGCTGACTCAGACTTTGAAAAACTTATGGTTTCCAAAGAATGGGCTGCGGGGAATAGCTTTAAACTTATTGCATCTGAAGTACTATTTGAGCTTTGTAAATAATTTTTATGTCTCAAGGGGAAAGTGCTAAAATTAATCTAAAGGGAGAAGTATTTATGTAAGTAAACATGTGTGAATTTAATTTTGTATGCATGTATAAAAATACCTCTTTATTTTAAAAATTTTTGATAAATCAGGTATTTTGTCCAGGAGATAGCTAAAAAACAATTTTTAAAATTACTGCAACTATTATTCAAACTGTTAATGAAGAGAACAATTTCGTTGCTTTTTTTGGTCATTTCATTTTCTAAATCTGTATATTATATTTTCAATGCCTCCAAATTATTTCATTGTCTTAGAATCTTTGTATTTTTTCCCAGAAAGTCAGGAGACTAAGTATACAATGTAATATTTGTAATTGTGAGTTAATATCAAACTTAGAAAATCTTAGAAAAATAAAAAAATATTTTGGAGTATTATCTTCCATATATTTTATTTACAAACTCATCTAGACAAACTCTGTAAACATTCAATATTCTGGTATTTTAACTGGCTTATCAATACTTTAGATACATTACCCTGTATATAGATATTTCTCCTGGGGATAAATCAATCAGAATCAGAGTTTTAGAACTTAAGAAAGCAGGAGTATGTGCCTCTTATTAAGAACACGAGACAATAGCCTAAACTCAGAAACACATAGGTAAGTGGACATTCCTAACTGTGAAATGCCCTAGACCCTGGATAACAAATGCCACCTGGGTAAACAAACTCTGGGGGTTTTGATTTTGGAAGCCCAAATAGTAACCAGTCTTAGGAGGAGAAATAAGTTACTATTTTTGTTGTACATCTGTTATTGAATAATGGTAAAATAGTATTAAATATTTCCTATTGCTTAAGGTTAACAATTTTTTTTTAATATTTCTGTGACAAGTTTATACTACCCTAATAGAAAATTTTCCACTGGATTTTAGCGACCCAAGAAGAGGAACTGCATCTCAATAGTTTTGTTTTCTTCAAATACTGTTCTAATTTTATGCCAAGAGTAAGAAATAAACATTGTAGTTGATTGTTCTGTAATTTCAATGTAACACAAAAAATAGTAGCATATGATAGTGAATTGGTTATTATCATAAGAACTACTTAGATGAAACCATAAAACTATGAAAATTGGACCTTCCCTGGAATTTCATTTCCAGCATTTACAGTATTTTTTTTTACATTTACTTTGTTTAATGATCACAATGTAAATCTGATTATATTATATGGCACAAGGCAGTATAGGGTCGTAAGTATTAAAGTAGATGAGCTTTGATACAAACAAAGTGTGAGTTTGAAACTCCTCATTTTAATAGATAATATTACATTGGTAATTCTTTTTTTGCATTTTTTTTAAATTTTATTGTTATTTCCCCGATACAATTTTTTTTTTCCTGCTATAAAGCATGGTGACCCACTTACATGTATGGTAATTCATTTTATACTGTGAACTTAAATTATTTTTTTAAGTAGTGATGCATATGATTAAACAAGTGTAGTGGCAAAATGTGGAGAACAAAATGAAGGTATTATCATCATTATTACAATCATATTCATTGCCAACATCTGGAGTTTTGGTTTGTTAAATATAATTTCTTTTGTGCCACTCCTGCAGCATGCAGATGTTCCCAGGTAAGGGATCAAATAATCACAATCACAGCTGTAAACTGAGCAACAAAAGTGACAATGCTGGATCCCTAACCCATTGAGCCACTGGGGAACACCTAAATACAATTTTTTAAAAGTGAGGTATATGTGCCTTTGAGTGGTATAAACTGTGCAAGCTGAATTGACCTTGATTTATTACTTTTAATTATAAAACAAAATATCATAGAATGCATTAAAATGTCAAGATATAAATGGGAAATGCACTTAGAGGTCAAATATGATATTTTTAGATATGTGTCTAGAAAGAACAATTTCTATTAAAAATGTTTTAATAATTGATCCCCTAATAAGAGCTAAATTAACCCAAGGACACTACAAGTAGAGCTACCACATATGCACAATTAGAAACATTCCAGGATGACAGCCTTGCATCAGCCTAGAAGTCAGTGAAGAGGATAGGAGACATTTGGTAATATGCAAGAAATGATAGTTTCCATGCAAAAGATCTTATAAAATATAAATGAAGAAGACATGATTTTTATACTAATTTAATTGAGTTTTAAACTTCAGTAAATATGACAGTTGCACTTGATAGTCACTAACCAAATATGAAGTACATGGAAACAAAAACACAAATGAAACCTTCATGTTTTTAGGTCATAGGTAAACACATATTAAATCCATATTCCTTAAAAATCTCTGAGAAAATACATGATAAATAGGTTATATAAATTGCTCTTATGCTCAAAATGTAAAATAAAACAAAGAAAATGTTTGTTGGATGAAAGTTATGAGAAATTGTAGAACAGAAAGTCCAGAAAGGATCATATGGAGTTATGCCCATGAAACATCTCAAATATGAATATATTCCTAACTAGTACTGATAAAGTGTAAGTTTGTTTTAGATGCAATAACACAAGACTTAAGAAATTTATGGTCTGATATTATTAAAATACTGAGGAAAGATAACAAATACAGAATTGATATGACAATTATATTATTATTTAAGATTTAATATGCTGTAAATATAATTTCAGACATGAGCATTTTCAGAATGTTTATAACCCACAGACCCTCACTGAAAGAACTATTAAAAGATATACACCAGCCAACAGAGAAATCAGAAAGGGAGGGTGGAATATCAGAAGCAAGAGCAGACAAAAATTCAATAAAAAATATTTAAAAACTATAAAAATAATAAGGGTAAATATTCATATACATTTATTCTTAAAATTAATGCTTAATTCTACCCTTAATTTTCAAATTATTTCAATTCCAAAAAGAATACATCTTCTATTTTTTCACCAGGAGGTAATGATAAAATTATACACAGGGGATTAATAACATCTGTGGTTACTGACACCAAAGGATTCAGATACATATGTGTGAACTTTTCTAATAAGAAGACAACATAAACATGGACAGATAATGGGAGAATCAAATCACATTGAACAAGAAACAGTTGAGAAAGCTTGAATTCCTGGGGAAAATGATCCATTCCTGGGCATTCCTTGTGTCAAAAAGTAGTAGAGAAAATGTACATTAAGAAGTGCAAGGGAGTTCCCATTGTGTCGCAGTGGTTAATGAATCTGACTAGGAACCATGAGGTTGTGGGTTCAGTCCCTGGCCTCGCTCAGTGGGTTAAGGACCCGCTGTTGCCGTGAGCTGTGGTGTAGGTTGCAGCCGCGGCTCAGATCCTGCGTTGCTGTGGCTCTGGTGTAGGCCGGCGGCTAGGGCTCCGATTAGACCCATAGCCTGGGAACCTCCATATGCTGCAGAAGCAGCCCTAGAAAAGGCAAAAAAAGACAAAAAAAAAAGAAGTGCTAGTACACACTGATTACATAAAGCTATACAAATGTACTGTATGTATATATTTTAACATATTTTTAAAATAAAAATATATTTATACATATTTGTAGTTAATGGCTGACCTCCAAACACACACAACACACACACATGCATATACATACATACATACACACACAGGGCATCCTCCCCCAACACAAAAAAAGGGAACTAAAAATAGAATTCTGAAATCACACAAAGAGTTATTGGTTACTATTTTTTTTAAACTAATGAACTTTATAATTTTTAGAGCAGTGTTAGGTTAACAGTAAAATTGAGTACTTTTCCTGAAACTTCTATCCCACACATGAATAACCTCCGTCACTATCAACATCCTACTCCAGAGGGTTCAGTTGTTACAATCAGTGAGCCAACATGGATACATTATTATCACTTAAAGACTGTATTAGTTTTGTATTAGGATTCTGTCTTGGTGTTGTCCATTCCACAGGTTTGGATCAATGCATAATAACATATATCCCTCACTATAAAATCATACAGAATAGTTTCACTATCCTTAAAATTCTCTCACCATATACATATACAATGGTGATATGTATCCCTTTTGAAATGTAGGAATGGGCACTGAGAACATGTTTTTTGTTTTTTGATTTTTTTTGTCTTTTTTTTTGCTATTTCTTGGGCCGCCCCTGCGGCATATGGAGGTTCCCAGGCTAGGGGTTGAATCGGAGCTGTAGCCACCGGCCTACGCCAGAGCCACAGCAACGCGGGATCTGAGCCACATCTGCAACCTACACCACAGCTCACGGCAACGCCGGATCGTTAACCCACTGAGCAAGGGCAGGGACCGAACTCGCAACCTCATGGTTCCTAGTCGGATTCGTTAACCACTGCGCCACGATGGGAACTCCGAGAACATGTTTTAAAAGCTAGTGTAAGTTATGAATTAGACAAGGGAACTTAAAGTAAGAGAAATTAAGGCCTGGGTCAAGATAGAGACCCATATAGGAGCCCACTTGGCAGATATAACGTAGGCATTTTTAAAAAATACTCAAGACAGAAATGGACTCACAGATGTAGGTGACAAAGGTTTGGTTGCCAAAGAGGAAAGGGCAGGGGAGGAATAAATTAGGACTTGGGGATTAACATAGGCACACTACTACGTATATAAATAGAAAACTAACAAGGATCTACTACACAGAACAGAGAATTCTACTTAATATTTTGTAATAACTGATAAGGGAAAAGAATATGAAAAAATATGCATATATGTGTGTGTATAGCTGTACTATATATCTATATATATATACACAGAGAGTGAGATATTTGAATCACTTTCCTGTTACACTTGAAACTAATGCAACATTGTAAATCAACTATACTTCAATTAAGAAGAAAGAAATCTAAAAATAAATAAAAAGTTGGAGGCTTTCCAGATAATAAATGAATATGCCATTGGATTTAAACATTTTTTAAAAAGGATGTAGGCTTTTAAAAGAAGTTATTTGTGTTTCCATTAAACCCACTCCCTGAGCCCTACTGGGAAGGTGAAAGTTCTATTCAATGCCTTTTCTAAGACCCTAATCTTGTACAATCTGAGAAGTGAAATAAGCTCCTAGCTACTCTCAGTAATGTCTATAATACTGAAATAAAGATCTAGTGGAGTTTTATATTGTAGCCCTATTATATTTAGGAGAGTATGACCTTGATATATTAGATATTAGCAAGACAACGAGATTCCTAGTGATTTTCACCCTGAAGAAGACAACACTTAAACCAGGGTCCAATTGTTTGTATCGTGTAGATGGAGCACATATTTTTGTTGTGTTGACAAGGGCATCCAGTGACTGCCTGAAGTTTGGGCAATCGTGTTGACCTTTAATCTTCTTCTTTAATCTTGTCCTTTATTGAGAACAACATAATTAAGGGATGGAAACAATTACCTTATGGGGAGCTCCATCATTTATGACGATAGCACTGACATACCTAAATTCCACGAACTCCCATTGCTACGTACTCAATTCATTTCAAAGTTCTTCCCAGCTAGCCAAGGGGTCTGGAGAAGGGGTGTCTTCCCTAGGAACATTGTATCTGGCAAAAGATTGAGTTAAAGGAGGCCACTCCATCCTGATAGTGGAATATGCCAGGGGACCAATTTTGTGCTAAGAATTCATTTCCATTCTGTACTGAGTATGTCTTAATAGCTGTGCCAAGCTTGTATGGTGCTGCATGACTTAGTGGGAAGTTGGGTACTATCACAAGCCCGGGGTTAGTAAGAGCCTCTATTTCCAGGAAAAGCCAGTATGTGGCCAGCAATTTTTGTTCTAATGATGTACAGCACAGGGTCAAGAAGGGCAGTTATTTGCATCAGAAACCCATGGGCAACTTATGACTATTATATGTGGTCCAAGAGTTTCCAGGGTCAGGTAGGATGTTAGTAAGCTTCTACTGAAGAAGTCTGTGAAGGCACTAATGGGAATGTCTATTGATTATAATTTGGACATATTCTAGAGTTTTTTGCCAAGGAGACTCCACTTAAGGTGGGCAGATTTGAAAGTTACTAGCATTGATAAAGTTAAGTAAACACTGTTAATAAGGAATATATTGCCCCCAGAATCTAAAAAGTCCTAAAAGATGTTAGACTTCTATATCCTTAATGAATGTATTAAATGAATTTTCCCATGGAAATATATAGTCAAAACAATGTCATACCTGCATCTCTGGATTAAAGTAGATGCAGTTAAGATTTTATGTGCAGAGATAGTGGGTAACTGCCAAGCTCTTGATGTGCTTTATGGGTGGTCTATTAAAAGTGTATTGTGTCTCATTGACGCTTAAGGCAAACTAGTTGAAGAGCTGTTGAAATAGGCACTAAATAGAATGTCTTAGCCAAATCACAATATATTTTACAATATATTTAACAAAATAACAAAATATTTTACCTGATGCTGATTGTATGGAGTTAGTAATTTTGAGACAGGTTAGAACCTGGGACCCATGACTTTTGCTGCTGTGGCTACAGTGCTTGTACCTAGACAAGAATTTCCTCAGGCAACAAAATACAAAGAAACTATAAGGGACTAAAAATAACTGTGTGCATGTGCAGTTGGGGAAAATTGTGGACAATAAAATATAACAAAGCTAAAAAGACTCTCTTCTACTTCTGAAGGGACGAGAGCAAAATCTGGGTACTAGGCATGTCCCCTGCACACAATGCCACCAAAGACATGGGCAGACCACCTAAGCCATCCCCCTGGTTTGACCCCTGGACTTGCCCCTACCCTTGCCCATATAAGGAATCAGATCATCCTGCCTCCCACACCCCAAGGAATCAGGGAACAAGCAAGGAAAGGAAACTGTTGCTTGTTTTCACTCCCCACTGCTGCAAGGGGACCCAATAAAGTCTTGCCCGATTTCTTGCATAGCCTCTTATCTATTTCTGTTAACTAAGGAAGTTCAAGAACCCAGGTCAGTAATGGCTTTAATAATATCAGGTGTCAGGTATGAGGAAATTAATGGAAAGATAACAGCATTAAAGTTGTGGTAATTCACTATGAGGCATAATTTTTTTTTTCCAGGCTAAAGAACAGAAAAATCTGGTTGTCAAGTGGAAAAGCATTGGGGATAAACATCTCTTTATTATTTATTTTTTACATAGGAAAATTTAATCCTTACAGGCTTTGTTTTAACTTACATTGAGCCATATTAACTATGTTAATTGGGGGTCAGTGGTTCCCCATTTTATCAAGCCACTTTGTAAGTACCAAAGACTTTGATTTTAATTTGTTATTCTTGTGTCAGAAGTCCTGTGCCCACTAGGGGATATTTTTGGACAATTGACACTTGTTACAGGAAACTTAGGCAAGACTACAAAATGAGTTATAACAAGTTTTTCTCAGTTTTATATTCAGTTTCACTCTTAAGATTATAGGGATTTCATGTTCAAATTTAGTGAGATCCCAAGGAATAACTCTAATTTGAGCACCAATATTTAATAAATCTAGGAAAATCTGCCTGTCAGTGAATTTTAGCAAATGTTAAAGTTAATTGAGAACCTATTGTTGAAGTATAGAAGTCAATAAATGCCCTTTTAATTTTTTTGTTGTATAAAATATTACAGTAAACTTGGAACTTTCAAGTTAGGTTAAATTATGGAAATTTATTTTATTTATTTTTAAAATAAATTTTATTGGAATATAGTTGACTTATGAAGTTGTGTTATTTTCAGGTGTACAACAAAGCAATGGAATTTGTTTTAATTTAATTATATATATATATATATATATATATATATATATACTTTTTTTTTCTTTGTTACTCCCCTCTCTTCATATCAAGTTTCCTTCTTTCCTTTCATCCTCCCGTTCTTCCTTCCTTCTTCTATTCCATTCTTACTTCTGTTCTGGTCTTCACTAAATATACTTTAAAGGGATCTCTCTTTACCCTGGTCATATTTATACAATTTTTTTTTTCCTGTCCAGAGCTTCAAATCAGGGTTAGGAACGCCTCCCTCAAGAAGCAAAATTCTACATTATAAGAACTTTGGTTTTGGCCTAGATTTGATTTAACCCTTTCTCTCTGTCAGAGAGTGCCCTAGTTGTCCTTCCCTCAAACCCACAGGATTAGATTTCTAGTGCAACATAGGCACAGGCTGTAGAGTGGTGTGGTGAAAGAGTACTGATCAAACCAACCTCTATGGCTATGCTTTTGGCTTCCTCATGCACTGTTGGACACCTAAAGTCTTGGTGTTCAATTTATATCTCCATCTAGCTCATAGTACAATACTTTAGACAGTTATAGGTGTTTAAAATCAAATACAGAGACCAGACATGCAAATTTCCTGAGCAGACAAAACTGGTTAGTCATACAAAGCTTAATTTAGCTTATTTTGCAGACAAGCTAGGTCAACTTGACCTGGGGCACTTCTTTCTTATGCCTTTGAAAATCATAAGTGGAATTTAAATAGATCTCAAAAATTGATAGAAGGCAACCACTAACCAATTCCCTTTCATTTAAGACAATTCTGATGTTTTTAGCAATCTCTGTTAGGAATAAATATTTACTGCCTTCACTCTGCCTCAGGTTCTTTTTTTTTTTTAATTTAATTTAATTTTATTTTTCCCACTGTACAGCAAGGGGATCAAGTTATCCTTACATGTATACATTACAATTACATTTTTTTCCCCACCCTTTGTTCTGTTCCAGCATGAGTATCTAGACAAAGTTCTCAATGCTACTCAGCAGGATCTCCTTGCAAATCTATTGTAAGTTGTGTCTGATAAGCCCAAGCTCCTGATCCCTCCCACCTCCCATCAGGCAGCCACAAGTCTTTTCTCCAAGTCCATGATTTTCTTTTCTGTGGAGATGTTCATTTGTGCTGGATATTAGATTCCAGTTATAAGTGATATCATATGGTATGCCTCAGGTTCTTTATAACAGTATACTTCTGAGCCACATGCATGTTTTCATTTGAATATTCAAAGTTTGCAAGCTGTCTTATTAGTGTGTGCACAACAAACTATTGCTAATTACTACATAAACAATTTATGTTTTAATTTTTTTAAAAAATCATGCTATTTTATTTTATTTTATTTTTAATGGCTACACTCATGACATATGGAAGTTGTCTGGCCAGGGACTGAACTTGTTCCAAGCTTTTGCTGTGGCAACACCAGATCCTTTAATCCTTTTACTATGCCAGGGCAGGGACTGAACCCGCACATTTGCAGCAACTGAAGCCACTGCTGTAGGAGTCTTAATACACTATGCCATAGAAGGCAGGGTGTGCAAGGATGAAATAGTCACTCTGTTGCCCCAGAGACCTCATTGAGATTAAATACTGAGCTACTGGCCCCCAGAGATGCAGTGTACACATATCACTGAGGGTCTGCGAAGCATGAAGTTTGCCGGTGATAGCAGCTAGTTATGCAGCATCAAGAGATAGGTGGGCTGTTTTCTATAATTGAATAACTTGGACAATGAGAAGAGGGTACTATTTATTGGCAGTGGGAGGAGTACAACCAACGCCTTCCTCCACAATAGTACCCAAAACACTGGGGAAAATAATAATAATAATAATAATAATAATAATAATAATAATAAAGAATCATCACCACTGAAGAAGTGAAGGACCCCTGGATTTGGTATCTATCAAATATAAGCCATCATGAAAAACACACTAGAACACCCAACCCAGGAAATCACAGCTCACATTACTTCTTCTACCCTTTTACCCACCTGGGCTAGTATTTTAGGGCCCCCAGAGGAAATTTAGGTAAAACTTACAGCCACCTGCAGGCACACCAGCAAGCAACAAGTCTAAAACCCAACTTTCTCAGAAGCCGCAGTTCTGACCCAAGCCACACTTCAGAGGCTCTGGAACCTATTGGTAATCTAAGAGTACCTCCTTTCCCCCACCAAACCTATCCAAGAGTCCAATGGTCATAGTTGTGCTACCGTGCTTTTAAAGCCGATTGTTGTACATGATTTAAACATTCCCTTGATCAGGGACTTGGGTAGATGAAAAGCAAAAATTTTTCTGTTACTAGCAGTACCAGTGGGAAAGGACCCTAGGCAAGACCACAAAGGGCTTTGTATGTAGAGAGGAGAAAAGAGCAAGCTGAAGCTATAGGCGCAGCCTATGCATGGCAAGTAATATTAGTAGGTTTCTTGGTGCACCCTATGGATTGGTAACTGTGTATCTTTTCACAGATTTCTGGGCAAAGAAGTTGTGCCCAGTTGCCTGGGACCTACCCCTGGGGCAATAAAGGTGGGTGTATAATGGTCTGGGGTGCAAGAGTCTACTAAAGTAAGTGATTGGTGAATGGTCTGAAGCATTTGCTCAAAAATAGAAACTGATTGGTTGCAAGCCAGGGTCTCAAAACTGAATCAAAACACAAACTACAACAACAATTATATTAGCATAGCAAGAAAAAAAACATCAATATTACATATATTCTAAAGTATTTATAGCTACAAGTCTGACCCTGCATGAATTCTGGGGTAGAATTTTTTATAGTCTCGAAGACTTGTGACCTCTATGCTTATGAATAAACATAAAATGGTCTTGTGTTGAAAATATACTAGAACCTGGGGAGAAATGAATACAAATTTCATATCAATCAGAAAACCAACCTTGGCCTTCCAGAATTCTAAGATAGAAAGTTTTTCAAAAATGCTCTCATAATTCAAATTTCTAATAAACAGACAAAAATAAAAATAGAAAAAAAATTACAAAATAGTAAAAAGAGAAAGGAAAGGAAAGGAAGGGAAGGGAAGGGAAGGGGAGGGAAGGGAAGGGAAGAGAAGGGAAGGGAAAGGAAAGAAAGAAAAAGAAAGAAGAAAGAAAGAAAGAAAGAAAGAAAGAAAGAAAGAAAGAAAGAAAGAAAGAAAGAAAGAAAGAAAGAAGACTATATGAAAAAAATAATATAAGAACTAATAAGCAGTAGGATAGGAGGCCAGAAAATTCTAAGAAAATGGATAGACTGGAAGACAATACTAAAAATATGTATGTGTACTAAAATATTTCTAAATAACTTAGAAAAATTTAAAAATAAATTGAAAAATATAAATAATATCATTCAATAGATTAAAAGTTACATTACATAAAATGTACATTTGTAAACCAGAACGTAGACCTGAATAATAAATAATTCTGCATTGTATCTGAAATATAAAGAATATTAAGAGATAAAAAAATAGAGGCATTCCCATTGTGGCTCAGCAGAAATGAATCTGACCACAAGGATGCAGGTTTGATTCCTGGCCTCGCTCAGTGGGTTATGATTCTGGCATTGCTGTGAGCTGTGGTGTAGGTGGAAGATGCAGCTCGGATCTGGCATTGCTGTGGCTGTAGCGTAGACGGTAGCTACAGCTCCGATTAGACCTCTCGCCTGGGAATATCTATATGCTGTGGGTGCAGCCCTAAAAACAAACAAAAGAAAAAAAAAAAAAAAAAAGAAGAGATCTAGTATCAAATTCCAGAACTTTATCACCAATAAAACAATAGCAAAAATAGCTTCAAATATGTAAATCAAAATGTCACACACTAGAAAAAAATAATTGAATAACATTTTATAATTGGAAACAGTTCACATCTCTCTCTCAGGAAATGTTATAGAAATGATAAAACAACTAGTGAGGATTCAAAGGATTTCAGCAGAATAATTAATAATCTTGATTTTAATGAACAGATTATTCTAAACCACTTCACTAACATAGTTGAAAACTGACCTTGTAGGACATAAAAAAGGTTTTAAAAAATTCCAAGGAATATGTATGTAAAAAATACATTCTTTGAAAAAAAATAATTAAATTAAAATCAAAATGTTATTAAAAATATCTTCATAGACACATAAATTGATATCAATTAAAAATATTTAAGAAAATAAAATAATAAAATGATAGAGATATTATATTTATAATTCAATGAATCTGTTAGAAATTAGAACATGAATTTACAAAGGTCATTGTTAGATAAAGGAGTAAAACAAATGTAGCATTATACAAAGTATATTGTGACAGGTGTAATGGGTACCCAAGAAGACACCTATTATTTGCTGTAACTTGGAAATATGCTGGAAGATTCAAAATATTATATTAATATGTATTAAGCAAAGCCATGTTGAAAGTAATTTAGACTTTTTCTATTTTCTTTTTTTATTATAGTTGATTTATACTATTGTATCAATTTCTGCTATACAGCATAGTGACCCAGGAATACTACATTATTTTTCTCTTACTATCTTCCATCATATCCTATCCCAAGATACTGGATATATATAGTTCTTTGTGCTGTAGGATCTCATTGCTTATCCATTCTAAATGTAATGCAGTTACTTTTTTCTCTTTACATATCTATCGTTAGCAGTGTGCCTTAACACTTAGTAAATGTCCCAATAATTTTTTTTGTTATTGTAAGTTAAAATAAATTGTGTGTGGTTACAAGGAAGTGGAAAAAATCCAAGTGAATCTAATAGCTAAGTGATTTTGGTCTAACTTAGCTTCAGTTTTCTCCTTTGCAAAATGTGTAGGGTTACATAATGTTCTATGTTCTGTATCAGTCCAGGTTATTGGAGTTAAGGTCTTACGGAGATTAGTTTCATATGGTTTATATAGCGCATTCTTTCAGAGTTGGCATAATAGTCTTTCCAGAGTAGCTTCATAGCCTACTTAGAGCAAGATATTCCCTGCTATCCCAGAAACAATATCTGGCTAAAGCATCTTTGGAAGGCAGAGGCTGCAAGTCTGAGGAGTCTGAGAAGTGCCCTTTAGTTCTAACCTCTGCCTACCAATTCCCCTTTTCTCCTCCTGGTGTTCTAGGATGTTGACATTTACTGCATTAACAGGATACATGTAGCATTAAAATCAAGCCTTTATTTTGAGAACTATTAATTTACCCTGTATGTATGTGGACGACTGCTAATAATGTCCATGGCTCAAGCCTTAGCTCCTCAAATTGTGTCCAAAGAAATTTTGTACATTAAGTCAAATAAAAGTGAATTGCAGACCTAGGAAATACTATCCAGGACTGTTCTTAATATTATTCTCAATATTTTTGATGATTTACTTTTGTATCTAAGGTTACTTGCTTATTTTTATATATTTAGTATTTGTCCCCTGTTCACTTACAGAAATAATTTTTAAGATTGCTAAAAATAGAAGTTTTGCATTTATGATGAAACCATAAACTCTAATAAATAAGAGGAAAATATATGTAGTTTTTTTCAGCCCCAATATGGTACAAATAGTGCATAGAGTGCAGAGTAGACAAATTTCAGTAGTAGAGTCCAATTTCAAAAATCTTAGAGGTCAAAGTGAAAAAAAAGAGAAATAAGTTATATAGTTTTCACTAGTTTGTAAATGTGAATAAATCCTTTCTTTTTGAGAATGAGTCATTTCTGGTCTGGTATTTTCTAATTTAAAAATTTTATCATATGATATTCTATTACATAATGGATATGACTATTATAAGTAATTTTTCTATATAGAAGGTTTAAATGGAAAGAAAATGCCCTTTAAAAGATTTCATTTAAAATGCATAAGATATCCATGCAAGCAAATCAATGAAACTAGAACACATCCTCACACAATGCATGGAAATAAACTCAAAATAGCTTAAAGACTTAAATACAAGACAAGACACCATCAAATTCCTGGAAGAGAACATAGGCAAAACATTCTCTGACATCCACCTTATGCATATTTTCTCAGGTCAATCTCCCAAAGTAACAGGAATAAAAGCAAAAATAAACCAATGGAAACTAATCAAACTGACAAGCTTTGCACAGCCAAAGGAAACCAAAAAGAAAACAAAAAGACAACTTACAGAATGGGAGAAAGTAGTTTCAAATGATGCAACTGACAAGGGCTTAACCTCTAGAATATATAAGCAACTTATACAACTCAACAGCAAAAACGCCAACAACCCAATCGAAAAAATGGGCAAAAGACCTGAATAGATATTTTTCCAAGGAAGAGGTACAGATGGCCAATAAACACAAGAAAAAATGCTCAACGTCACTGATTATTAGAGAAATGCAAATCAAAACTACCATGAAATACCATCTCACTCCTGTCAGAATGGCCATCATTCATAAGTCCACAAATAACAAATGCTGGAGGGGGTGTGGAGAAAAGGGAACCCTCTTGCACTGTTGGTGGGAATGTGAGCTGGTACAGCCACTATGGAGAACAGTATGAAGGTACCTTAGAAATCTATGCATAGAACTACCATTTGACCCAGCAATCCCATTCTTGGGCATATATCTGGACATAACTTTCCTTAAAAAAGGCACATGCACCCGCATGTTCATAGCAGCACTATTCACAATAGCCAAGACATGGAAGCAACCTAAATGTCCATCGACAGACGACTGGATTAGGAAAATGCGGTATATATACACACAACGGAATACTACTCAGCCATAAAAAAGAACAAAATAATGCCATTTGAAGCAACATGGATGGAACTACAGACCCTCATACTGAGTGAAGTCAGAAAGAGGAAAACAAATACCATATGATATCACTTATATCTGGAATCTAATATACTGCACAAATGAACCTTTCCACAGAAAAGAAAATCGTAGACTTGGAGATTAGACTTGTGGTTGCCAAGGGGGAGAGGGAGGGAGTGGGTTGCATGGGGAGCTTGGGATTAATAGATGCAAACTATTGCCTTTGGAATGGATTAGCAATGAGATCCTGCTGTGTAGCACTGGGAACTCTGTCTAGTCACTTATGATGGAGCATTATAATGTGCGAAAATAGAATATGTACATGTATGTGTAACTGGGTCACCATGCTGTACAGTAGAAAAAGAAATTGTATTGGGGAAATAAAAATTAAAAAAAGAATTAATAAAAAATCTATTGCACCAAAATAAAAATAAAAATAAAAATATAACACACAAGATAAAATATAGGAATGTTATATGAAATAGCATTTCTGGAAAATATTACATAAAAGGTAGAAGTAAACTTCTTTTCTGAGGATTTACTTGTGAGAACACTAAAAAGAAAAAGAATTGGCCAGTATCCTTCTTCTAAAATTATCACCACTAAATGGCTGCTTAAACAGGAATTCCGAGAAGTAATGCACAGGGAGAAAAACTAAAAATTATTAAAAAAAAAAACTATAGAAATTTTCCTTAAAAGTATAATGTTTATATTGGTGTTTAGTTATAAATGAAATAAAAGATAGCCCAAAATAAATAAATAAATAAAATTATACCATACAAATAAGGAAATAATTGATAATTAAATTTCTTTTAAAATACAATGGGCCTTTAAAATGGAATAAAAGAAATTGATATCAGGGAAAGTAAGAGTTTAAAATAAAGGAGAAAAAAAAATAGTGGAAAATGTAATGAAGACAATTAAAAAGAAACAAGACCATTGGTGTATGCACGCTGAGGTATATGGAACCATTGGTCAATGGGGAACCACTCTATAACACAGAGAACTCTACCCACTACTCTGTGACAATCTATGTGAGAAATGAATCTGAGAGAGAATGGATATATGTACATGTATGACTAGGTCACTTTGTTAACATCAGAAATTATCACAACTTTGTAAATTAATTATGTTTAAATACACATTTTTTTAAAAAAGTAAAGAAACAAGACCAAAGTTTTTAAAGACAAAACCTTGGCCTCACTGATAAAGATAGGACATGGAAGCAAAATAAATATTATTAGTAAAAATGGGGTCATAATTGCAGAATTAGTAATTTTAAAGGAAAATTTAAAGTTATTTTTACGAACTTGAAATATTAGAGAGAATGTACATTTTCAGATGTTTTATTTCCAAGAGGTATCTCAGGAAGAAGGAAAGTCTGAAGAGAACTCTACACATTAAAAAAGTACATTAGAATTTAAATACTTAGATACATAACTAACATGGTATCAAATCATTCTGCAATAAAATTTTACCAAATTCTAAGGGAAAAAAATCATTTCAAACTTATGCCGCTATCAAAGGTGAATGATCTCCTTATTCTGAAATGCTCTCTAGTTTAACTCAAAAAAATCTAGAAAGTTATTGAAATGCTTTAATTTATACATTCATGAAAATTCTAGACAAGATTCTGAAAACTTACCCTACATTCAAATTCACAATGTCTATTATGTGTATTGTACAGGTAACTTCAGTTAAAGTTATAAAAGAAATGGCAATTCAAAATCTTTTACGTTTCCATACAAATTTTAAAATTATTTGTTCTACTTCTGTGAAAAATGTCATTGGTATTTTGATAGTGATTGCATTGAATCTGTAGATTTCCTTGGGTAATATGATCATTTTAACAGTATTAATTATTCCAATCAAAAAACAATATATTTTTCCATCTGTTTGTATCATCTTCAATTTATTTTTAATGCAGTAGGAAATGGGATTGATTTCTGAATTTCTCTTTATGAAAGATTGTTGTTAGTGTGTAGCAATGCAACAAATTTCTGTATATCAGTGTTTTTTTTGTTTTTTGTTTTTCGGGGTTTTTTTTTTTTTTCTCTTTTAGGGCCACACCAGAGGCATATGGAGGTTCCCAGGCTAAGGGTCAAATTGGAGTTGCAGCTGCTGGCCTAAACCATAGATATAGCAACACAGGATCTGAGACATATCTGCCTCTACACCACAGCTCCCCACCATACCAGTTCCTTAACCCACTGAGCAAGGCCAGGGACTGAACCTGAGTCCTCATGGATACTAGTCAGATTTGTTTCTGCTAAGCCATGACAGGAACTCATGTATATCAATTTTGTATCCTACACATTTACCTAATTCATTGATGAGCTCTAATAGTTTTCTGGTGTCATCCTTAGGATTTTCTTAGTATCTTGTCTTCTACCAGCCGGGTAGAGGGGCAGTGTATTGGTAGGAGATTAAAGCTAACAAATGATTATGTATAAAATAAAGTATAAGAATATATAGTACAATGCAGGAAATATAACCAATATTATACAACAATTCAAAATAGAGTATAAACTTAAAAACTTTTGAATCACTATGTTGTACACCTGTAACAAATAATATTGTACAACTGCAATTTGTTTAAAATTCCTAAAAAAATTAAAAATTAAAAATAAAGTGGACTTGACAGCTACCCAAATAGAAACACAGAAGCTCAAAACTACTGGTCCAAATATGTATCCTTCAGGGGAAAAAAAAGAAGGAAAAAATGTAAAAAAAGAAATGACATGCTATTTGGTTAGGAAATCTATTAATAATAACATTCTTAGTAAGAGCTAAATAGTAAACAGTAATTGTATACAATTTTAAAATTATATATGATAAATTCTTTTTATAGTCTAGAATAGAAAAAATAAAAGAGAATTCCCCAAGCTTACAAATGATATGCAGCAAATTTCCCTAGGTATCCTATGACTAATATTAATTTATTAATTAAAAATGGGTCAATCAAAGTTCCCTGGTGGCTCAGAGTGTTAAGATGCAGGATTTTCTCTGCTGTGGCCTGGGCCACTGCTGTGGCATGGGTTTGATCTCTAGCCCAGAGCTTCCAAGTGCCATAGGCATTGCCCTCCAACACCCCTAAAAAAGTCGGTCAACGAAAGTCACTGAAAAAGTATAGGAAAAATAAAGGAAAATGTTAAGGGATTGGAAAATCAGAACACCTGGTTTTTCTGTTTGTTTGTTTTATTTTACGTATCTATGTTATTCTATTGCTTTATCCAAAGTAGTTGTATCTTTTCCTTTACTTTTGCTTTGTTGTTTTCTTAATTTTTTTCTCTTCACTTTTATTTTAGTATTTTATTGCTTTTTTGCTTTTTTCTTTTTTTACACATTTCTCTCTTTCTGTTCATTTATTTTAAATTTATAAGAACTTCTTATTTATTTATTTATTTATTTATTTATTTATTTATTTATTTTCTTTTTAGGGCTGCACCTGTGGCATATGGAGGTTCCCAGGCCAGGAGCCAAATTACAAGCTACAGCTGACAGCTTACCCCACAGACACAGCAATGCAAGATCCAAACTGCATCTGCGACTTACACCACAGCTCATGACAATGCTAGATCATTAACCCACTGATGGAAGCCAGGGAATGAACCTATATTCTTTTGGATACTAGTGTGGTTCATTACCACTAAGCCACAATGGAAACTCTTTATTATAAGAACATTTTTGAAGGGCTTTATACTTTATAATCTTGAAAGGCCAATGTTGAGATTTCTGATTAGTAGGAAATTTGTATTAATTCTTTTGAGCTTCTTTGGTATTTTCAACACAAAACCACTTCATGTTTATTCTTAAGCATAAAGCTTACAGATCACACAAATTGTAAAATTCAATATGTGTTGAGTTGACATTGGTATGGTATTATGTCTTTCTATATCTAAAAAACATGCCATTATAATTTTATGATAAAAGTTCATAATACATTCTATTACCTTAATTCTCTTACTTGCTTTAGTATGGACTGATTTTTAAGTTAAAAGTTAAAATAATTAACTGTGGAAAATGTATTCCTATTACATAAACAACCAAATAGTAGACCTTTATAGAGTAAATAATTGTAACAGTTCAGTATTCCTGGACCACTGAAAAAGACTGTTACAAGTATAAGTCTTTTGTTTGACACTCCATTTCCTGATGTTTTCTCTCCATAAACATGAAAAAATCCCCTGCATTTATCTGGGATAGTCTTTAATATCTCTCAATAATATTTTATGGTTCTCTGTACAGAGAGATCTTGGGCACCTTCCAGAAAATGAATAACTTGTTATATGAGACTTTTTGGTGTGCTTATAATTAAATCACAATTTAAGATTTATTTTCCAGTTTTTTGTGTTGATTATACAAAAACACATTCTTTGGATATTGATATTTTACTCATTAGTTTGGTAATTATTTTACAAGTACTTGAACTAATCATCTGCATATTGAAATGTTATGAAATGTCTTATGAACTTTTTACAATGAAATGATAATGGCATAATACATAATACCATGGCAATGTTAATTCTACACAAATTAATACAGTTTTAATTCAACTCCAAACAAACCCTAACAGAGATTTTTTTTTGAAGCTTGACAAGTTGAGCCTTTTATTAAAAGCTGTTTACGTAATAATGGAGATAATCATACAGATTTTCTTTTTAGACTGTTTTTTATGATGATATATTAATAGGTTTAAAATAGTAAACCATCCTTTGTTCTTCATATAAGCCATATTTAATCCTGATGTATAATTTTCTTAATGGGGTGATGGACTCTGTTTTCTAATGATTTATTGAAAAGTGTTATTATCAATATCACTACTGTTATTTGTCTCTAATCTTCCTGTTGTTTCTAATATGCTGATGTATATTACCTTCATCAATTTATATGCTAACATTATATTTCTTTTTTAACGTTAAATTAATTTTAATTTCATCAAAGTTTAATTCCTAAATACCTGAACCAAGAAGACATGTTAAAGAAACCACTAGGTTTTAAAGCCAAATAGAAGGCTGAGTCCTCAATTTTTTCCCTAAGACTTTCTCTGATTTTCTGGTGTAATTTATTATAAGTAAATAAATCAACAGATACAGAAGAAAAGAGATATTTTTTCCTGCCATTTCCTCCTTTTTAAGGAAAAATAAATTTTATGTGCTCATATTTAACAAGTGTTCTGCCAGCTTCCACAAAATTATTGCTATTTAGAAGTTCAAATACCAGTAAAATTTTTTCTCATGGCTTTTTTCTTTTCAGTAAACTTTTTAAATGGGTACCCTATTCTTTCATTCATCCATAATTTATCTTTCCAGTCAGCAATGTGTTCACTCAAAAATTTTGAATATGCACTAAATGCTAGACTCTGATATAAAATAACAAGCAAATGCTCTTCTTTTAGAAATAAAGAGACTGAAATCCAGAAGGTAGACTTGGTCATATCACATGAGTAGGGAGCAAAATGTATTTATCCTGATTACTAGTCTACTATGGGTTCCATAAGTTACTGCTGACTTTTAACTTCTATCTTATTAATTTTGTTTTATTATATTGTATTTTTAGCTATTATTGAGTGTAATGGAACTGCAGTCTGTTCATTTTGGTCAATAAGTTGACCACAAAGGAGTAACTGCTAAATGGTGAATTGACAGATCATTTTTCAACCATCAAAGTTTTTGAGAAAACAAACATCAGCATGGTAAATTAGGAGGCAGTCTATATAACCTAAGATACTCATATAAATGCATTAGGTAGATTTAGACTGACAAATATTTTCAGGTCTACTTAGTTTTTATAAAACATTAATTATGAGTAGTGATTTGCTTTTAATTATTTTATTTGCAAGGTCAAACCTTGCTGATTCATGAAACAGTAAATTTGCCAAATCTATTCTGAAAATTAAAAAATAGCTTTAGTGGAAGGACACTTACAATCTTTACAAGACACAGTAATGCTATAGAGAATTTAGTGTCTGTTGATAGTAACTAGCAAAGAAAATTTACCTTGTGGCACTTGTGGAGATTAACATGTTGTACACCATTTTTCCAGGGTTTCAAATGTAGCTTAGAATTAGAAATATTCCTCTTGTGTCATCTTTGAAACTTAAAAAAAAGACAATATTCTCAAAAAAGACATAATATGTTTATGATTTTGTAAAATAAGTTGTAATGTTTCTGGTAAACATAGAAAATGCAATGTATATGACTCCCTTCAACTCTATCTCTGCTAAACCTTTCTGAAACTGCTTACACATGAACTTTTATAAGAGTCATTGAATACAATAATAGGGGATCAGAAAAATTTTCAATAGCTGAGAAGGGTTGCATAAATTCTGGAAGCTACAAAGCAGATGAAGGAGGAGAACTTTATCATCACAGAAGTAATAAGAACCATACTGGTAGTAACAAAAGACAATATAAACAATTTATAACCTAGAACTAGAATATGCCCTGAAATGAAAGGAACAAACTAAAATCAGGGATTTGAGAGTTCCCATGGTGGCGCAGTAGAAACGAATCCCACTAGGAACCATGAGGTTGCGGGTTTGATCCCTGGCCTCACTCAGTGGGTTAAGGATCCGGCATTGCCCTGAGCTGTGGTGTAGGTCACAGACACGGCTGGAATCTGGCCTTGCTGTGGCTCTGGTGTAGGCCAGTGGCAACAGTTTTGACTGGACACCTAGCCTGGGACCCTCCACATGCCGTGGGTGTGGCCCTAAAAAGACGAAAGACAAGATAAAATAAAATAAAACACAACAAAACAAAATAAAATAAAATAAAATAAAATCAGGGATTTGGTAAAACAATGAAGATGGAAAAATTGGTAAAAAATTTGTACGAGAAATAAATCCTCGCTCCTATCCACCAATCTGTCATAAAATTACCTATATGTAGTGGGTAGAATACTAGCCTCTCAAAAGATGTGTCTGCATCTTAGTTTCAAAAAACATTAAACAATCCTGGAATCCACACTATAAAGAACAAGGAATTCAAAATTCTGAATGCAATTATTTTCCATGCTAGAATTCTATGCTAGTCTTATAATCAGATAAGTGTGAATGTAAAATAATTACATTCCATGGTATGGAAATACTCAACATTCTCAGAAAGTTACTGAAAGGAATCTTGCCAAACATACTTAGCAAAACAAAAGAGGGGAAGCAAATAGGGACCAGTGCCTGGGATTTCCATCACCAAAGAGAGGTAGAGGCCTCTAAGAGGATGATGAAAGGCTAGCCTCAGATGTGCACTGTGCAGTACATCTAGACAGCACACAGTTCAGACTGGATTAAAGAGTGAACCTCAAAGTTATCATGGGGAAATGCAGTTTTTGGACAGGAAGTATGATGCTGATTATCGATAAATATTAAAATTAAATAATTTGAAATTAGGCTGATATTAGAAAAAGAAAAAATAATCCCCCAAAATGGTAAAAGAAGGTACCTCAGAATTTGGTGCATGTCTCAGTTGTGAAAACTATATAATCATAAAGACACGAATTCTGAAAACTGGTGTAAACAAAAAATGTGTTAGAAATAAACAGTTAAGATTTGGCTGGAAAATAATTGAATTTACACCTTCTATGGTATTAAGAAAAAAAATGGAAGTATCTATATATATATGGTAATATAAAATTATTTTCAAATCCGAAGCTAAATCCCAACTACCATGAGTCACTGCTGAAGGAGTGGGAATGACTGTGAAGAGCACTTTGAATTGGATGGATATTTAGGTAAGAAAGCACCTAGATTTTAATTTTATCTTATTCATGGTGTTATTTCAAAGACATTTTCTAAAATTAAGTACTTTAATTTCACATTACTGATTGCCCCTCTCAAATACAAGAAACAAAGACAAATTTATGAGGCAGTGGTGAAAAAATGCACTAACAAATTTCTCAATATTCCCTCTTTAGTCATTTCTACATTTTCTTTTGAGAGATTTTTTTTTCTTTATTTTCTTTTTTTTTTCTTTTTTTCTTTTTTTTTTTTTTTTGCACAAAGGCAGTGTTATAGAATCACTGAACAAGACTACTTCTGGAAGGAGTAAACATGAAAGGAGTATTGGGAACTCTAGGAATCTAAGACTAAGCCTTAGGACCCACTTCTGGGGCAAAACAGAAATGAGCTACTTTTTACAGATATGCCGCATTTCTGTAGTGGCCTCCCCAAAATTTTCTAAGGCAGGGCCTGAAGTAGCAAAGAAGAAAATGTGATTGCTCATCTTCTCTTCCCTTTTTCTGCTCCTGGAGGAAGCTATCACAAAGGAGGAATACTTAAAAGTCCAGGCTACAAGAAGGTAGAAAATAAAATTATAAATAAATATGGATGACCACCTTCAGTCATGCTCTCCCAATCTCTAGTTTCTTTCTCAAATTCTCTTACCATCAAGACTATAACACAGGGGACTATATACAGTCTCTTGGGATAGACCAGAATGGAAAGTAATATGAGAAAAAGAATGTAAATATATGTATACATACGACTGGGTCACTATGCTATACAGAAGAAATTGACGTAACTCTGTGAATCAACTGAACTCCAATAAAAAATTTAAAAAACTATAAAGATATATAGATATAAATTTATATAGATTTATATAATGAAGTAAATCAAAAGAGAAAGACATATACTGTATGATATCACTTATATGTGGAATCTAAAATATAACAAAATGAACTTATCTGCAAAACAAAAGCAGACTCACAGATATAGAGACCAGATTTGTAGTTGCAGAGGGGAAAGGGGGAGGGCTAGGGATGGATAAGGACTGTGGGGTTGGTAGATGCAAAGTATTACATTTAGAATGAAAAAGAAATGAGGTCCAACTGTATAGCATGGGGAACTACTTCTAATCTCCTAGGATAGAACATGAAGGAAAATAATATTTTAAAAAGAAATACATATATAAGAAAGACTATCTATATATAATTAAGGCTATCTATACATATACATAATGAAGACTACAAATAATTAAGATGTATATATATGCAGCAATCCATCTATCTATCTATATATATGTATACATGCATGGAATAATTTCTCCTATGAACCTGAATAGATTCAACAGTTCACATGTATATTCTCAAAATATTAGGATCCCATTCAATATAAAATCAAGATACTTCAAAAGACATATAGACACACAGACATACAGAAGCACATACATCCTGATTTAAAGAAAATTTATGAATAAAAAAATAAATAAGCCTACCTATCATAGGCATGAAATTAATGCAATCAATTTTTCTTGAATACTTCTTAGATTTCCAATCAGTCTCCAATTGTGTAGTAACAGCATGTTATCCTCATTAGTGGGAGAATGAAATAGGAAATAAACCAAAAAAAAAAAAATAGCATGTACTTACATGTGGCTTTGGGCAGGATATTCGTGTTAGTTCCTACTACTTTACAACTTCAGACATACAAATATAAAATGCTTTCCATCCATAATGTGAAATTTATTTTAGCCATATTTTATGATTACCAAGCATATATTCACTTGTTAACACAATGTTCTATGTTCACACTACATATGTGTACTCAATAAAATTATCCTTCTTTATCGAAGCATGGATTGCTTAGACAGTCCATGCTTTTATGCTTTGTGGTCATTCCAGGTGACAGTTGCACCATGATTTACACTTTGTATTGTTATTGGCAATTCAGGATGATTGACATATTTACAAATTATATATGCAGTAAAGACCTAGTATCCAGAATACATAAGGAACTTTTGCAGCTCAACAAAAATACAAACCCAATTTAGTCTTTATAACAATCCTCTGCCATAGGTGCTATTACTTATTTTATAGCTGGGGAAACTGAATAGGTTAACCTGGAAAACTACTGTAGTATCTATGCTCCTAACATGCTTCTCCACATGATGTTACCTGGCAAGAAGAAGGAAGTGTTTAAGTTCCAAAAGAGAAGTTCAGCCAACATAGCTGGTGAGTTTCCAGGAGTAGAGATCACTAGTTTCAGAGAAGCAAAGAAAAGCTGTGTAGGAGAATGAGACCAAAATTGACCTTTAATACAAAAAATATATATGCACTTATTACTATATTTTTAATTTTTAATAAAAGTATATGAGCTTCCCCCCCCCCTTGTTTTATAATACCTATGTAAAATCTATTCTGCCTCTTGGTGTGCAAAGCCTATTTATTACCTGTCCTTTAAAGAAGAACAGAAGACCCTTGTTTTGAGAATCATAAGACATAAAGAAAAAAATCCTATATAGAAAGGGTTTTCAGGAATTCCCGATGTGGTTCAGGGGAAACAAATCTGACTAGTATTAAGGAGGTTGCAGGCCTCACTGAGTGGGTTGGGGAACCAGCATTGCCATGATCTGTGGTATAGGTCTGAGATGTGGCTCAGATCCAGCATTGCTATGGCTGTTCCATAGGCTGGTAGCTGAAGCTCTGATTGGACCCCTAGCCTGGGAACTTCCATATGCCACAGATGTGGCCCTAAAAAGCCAAAAAGGAAAGGAAAGGAAAGAAAGAAAGTGTTTTCAATATAATTATTTTTTTAATTCAGACTTTTTGGAGCAGTATAAAGTTCACAGCAAAATTTAGAGGGTGAAGTCAGAGAATTTCCATGTACCTCCTGACTCCACATTCAAAGCCTCTCCTTTTGTCAACTTTCCCAACCAGAGTGGTATATTTGTCACAACTGGTGAACTACACTGACATATTAGAATTACCCCAGGTCCACTGTTTACATTACTGTTTATACTTGGTGTTGTACATTCTATGAATTTGGACAAATGTATAATATGTATCTACCATTATAGTATCATACAGAATAGTTTAACTTCACTAAAAATATCTCCAAACTTAGCTGCTTTATCCATTTCCACTCCTCATTTATTGATACCACTGATATTTTTACTATTTCCATTGTTTTGTCTTTTCCAGATGTCATATAGTTGGAATCATACAGTTAAAAGTCTTTTCCAATTGACTTCTTTCCCTTAGTAAAATACATTTCTTTCCTCCATGTCTTTTCTTCTTTTTTCTTATTTGTATATTTTCTTATATTCATATTATTAATCTTTTTTCCCTAGAATCAAAGATAAATTTAGTCTAATTTTCCTTCCAATTTTATTGAGATAAAAGTGTCATGCAGCACTGTATAAGTTTATTTCTTATATTTTTATTTTTTAATTTTTTTATTGTTATATCCCAATACAATTTTTTTTCCTAATGTACAGCATGGTGACCCAGTTACACATACATATGTACATTATTTTTTCTCACATTATCATGCTCCATCATAAGTGACTAGACATAATTCTCAGTGCTACACAGCAGGATCTCATTGCTAATCCATTCCAAAGGCAATAGTTTGTATCTATTAACCCCAAGCTACCAGTTTGTCCCACTTCCTCCCCCTGACAACCACAAGTCTTTAAAGTTTACAGCATATTTATATGACTTACATACATCATGAATGATTATCACAATAAGTTTACTGAGCATCCATCCTCTCATAAAGGTACAAAATAAAATAAAAAGGACAAATTTTTTTCCCTGTGGTGAGAACTTTTAGGATTTACTTTTTTTTTTTTTTTTGTCTTTTTGCCATCTCTGGGGCTGCACCCGAGCATATGGAGAGGTTCCCAGGCTAGGGGTCGAATCGGAGCTGTAGCCGCCGACCTCCGCCAGAGCCGCAGCAACACAGGATCCGAGTCGCGTCTGCAACCTACACCACAGCTCACGGCAACGCCGGATCCTTAACCCACTGAGCAAGGCCAGGGATCGAACCCGCAACCTCCTGGTTCTAGTCGGATTCATTAACCACTAAGCCATGACGGGAACTCCAGGATTTACTCTTTTAACAACTATTAAACATAACATCAGGGGTGTTAATTATACATTAATCGTGTAACTTGTGCCAATCCCTAGTACTTATTTACTTTGTAACTGGAAGTTTGTACTTTTGACCAGCTCCATCCAAATTTCCTGCCTCTGGTAACTACAAATCTGATATCTCTTTTTCAATGATTTTGTTGGTTCATTTGTTTTTGAAGTATAATTAACCTACCATATCATGTTAGTTCCTGGTGCACAACATAATGATTTTATATTTCTATGCATCACAAAATGATCACCACGATAATTCGTCACCATTTATCTCTATACAGAGATAGATAGTACATTATTATTGACTTTATTTCCTATGCTGTAAATTTAATCCCTGTGACTCATTTATGTTGTAACTTGAAGTTTGTACCTCTTAATTTCCCTCAACTGTTTCACTCATGCCCCGAACCCACCCCCTCTAACAACCACATATTTATTCTCTGTGCTTATGACTGTTTCTGTTTTGTTTTGTTTGTTCATTTGTTTTGTTTTCTAGAGTCCGCATATGAGTGAAATCCTAAGATATATGTCTTCCCTGTCTTACTTCACCTAATGCCCTCTAGGTCTGTCCATGTTGTTACATGTGACAAAATACTTTTTTATAGCTTATTAATATTCCATTGTAAATATGTACCACATCTTCTTTATCCTTTCATCTCCTAATGGGCACTTAGGTTAGTGAGAATAATGCAATAAATATAGGAGTGCATATGTCTTTTTGAATAAGCATTTTTGTTTTTTTCAAATAAATACGTGGGAGTAGAATTGCTGGATCATATGGTAGTTATATTTTTAATTTTTTGAGGAACCTCCATACTATTTTCCACAGCAGCTGTACCAATTTACATTCCCACTTACACAGCACAATTCCTTTTTATGTACATCCTCACCAACACTTGATATTTTTGGTCTTTTTGGTAGTATCTATTATGAGAGGCGTGAGGTCATACTACACTGGGGTTTTGATTTGCATTCCCCTGATGATTACTGATGTTGAGCATCTTTTCATGTGTCTTTTGACCATCTGTGTCTTTGCAAAAATACCTATCCAATTCCTCTATCCATTTTTTTACAAGGTTCCTCTGTGTATTTTCCTTGCCTGAGAGTGTGTTTGTAGTTTTAAACAATATATCATTTTCTGGATGTATCAGTTTAGCCATTCACCTATTGAAGGTCATCTTAGTTGCTTCCAAGTTTAAGCAATTATGAACAACCTGCAGTTTTTGTATGGACATAAATTTTCTACTCTTTTGGGTAAATGCCAAGAAGTATGATGGCAAGATCATATTCTAAGAGTATATTTAACTTTGTAAGAAATTATAAAGCTGTGTTCCAATGTGGCTGTGCCATACTATTCTGTGTTCCCACCAGCAGTGGGTGAGAATTTCTGTCACTCACCAGTACATGGCATTATGAAAATAATTATGCTAAATTACCAATAAATACAGTAAAGCTAAAATTCTTCTAAAATTCCAATTATCCTTTCCTCCACCTGAAGTCATGTCATTGTTTCTTTAGACTGAACACAGGATACAGAATTTGTTTTATAAAAGTTATTTATAAACTTCTATATGAAGTTTATGAGTTATCGTATTTACATACTCATGAAGCCATGTCGTAGTACTGGAGTTATAACGCTAAAAATGTCTTTACCCCATGTTTTCTTCCTCTGATTACTATAGCTCAGAGATCAACATTTCTTTTTCCTTTTTTTTTTTTTTGCCACACCCATGGCATGTAGAAATTCCCTGGGCAGAGGCTGAACCCATGCCACTAATGTGGCCTGAGCCACTGAAGTAACAATGTCAGATCCCTAGCCTGCAAGCCATGAGAAAACTCCCAGTGGCCAACATTTCTAATTGTAGTAGGTACTTCTGAAAATTTCCACATACGGATGATGGCAATTTAAAAATCAGGTCAAATAGAATAACTTTGCACTATGTTACATGTTGGTATTAGCAATTGCACAGTATTGTGATGATTTGGGACTTGATATCATTGTCCATCTCTTAGAGAAAGTTGTAATTTTTTAATGGTTTTTAACCGTCTCTTTGCATTTTTATACCCTTTTATATTGGGAGTTAAAGCTAAAAAAAACAGTGATTATTATCATTCATTCTATAATTCAGACCATTACTCTTCTGTGAAGGGCCTTACATGAGCCTTCTGCTGAGCCTAAGGTCCTCAGAACTAGACTCTAGTTTGTTCATATTTTGTGAAAAATAACTTATCTCTTGTCATATAGAGGAACTTGAGTTTACCCTACTTTATGTCTTGGGGATAAATGGCTAGACTAGCATAAAAATATGGTACCTGTACAAATGTTCAGAAAATCTTCTTCCTAACAGTCCCACCAGTTTTTCTATATTTTAATGTAAGTGGTGATGACAAATTTCTTAGAATTTTTAGAACTCTGTAGTAATTTTTTCCCACTATCGCTAGTACCTGTGCTGCTAAAACAATAACCAAGTCTCCATCTGTTTTTTTTTTTTTAATTTCTGTTATTTTGGCTTTCCAGTACTGGCTTTCACTCCACTTTATTGTTGAAAGTTAGCTACATTTATTTTTTTGGGGGGAGGGTGAAGAAGAAAAGAATGGCTTTATTGCTTTTCCAGGAAGATGGGGACACCATTGGCTGCTCTCCTCAAAAAACTGTGTTCCCCAGCACCATTTTTAATTTGATAAATCTTATTAATACTTTTAAAGTAAATCCTGACAAATTCATGTTTCTTATTTGCTATATAAAACAGTAAATTTACAATTTTTTAAGAAACTCTGCAACTTTCCATTTTCTGGCACAATAAACATATACTGATTCTCCTTTCAATTTTCATATTGCTTGACAACACAACACAAGTATATTTGAATTAATAGTTATCTTTGTACTAATCTCAGGAACAGATTTTTTAATATAAATAAAAGCAAAGCATGTCTGGCTTCTAATAACAATAATCCCTTAACACCTGCCTTCTATAGTTCAAGGTAACAATTTGTTTTATAATGTATTTTCTAACATTTGCCTTTAACACAGGTAATATTCAATATGAATGGATGAACTCAAGACTTATGAGTCCCCTATTTGCAATCTCCTCTCAGTTTGATGTATACCGAGAAGTTGTGTTGTTTTTTTCCCTGAGTGCTCTTTAGCAGGGCAGATGACAGAACATGAAAGTGACAGCAAACACACCAACAGTAATTACAATTTTTAAAAAATCAGCTACTCTGAGTAGAATAAAAACTGTGTAATTATCAAATGCAATATAAAAGTTGGATATTGTGTTAAAATTTTCCAAATTTATCGAGTGTTTTTTTTTTATTGCTTGCTTGATCTGAAATTGGTGTGCATTTCTGTGGTAAAATAACAACATTCAAAAAAATTAGAGAATTTTATGTGCTAATAAATAAAAAATATCAAATAGTTTAGGATATTCCTACAAAAAATCATAAAATTTAACCAATTTTTACATACTACTTTTATGTTACATAGGAAAACTTGGCAAATAATGGGCATATATGGTCCAGAATTTTACTGAGAGAAGTAAACTGAATAAATTTTCAACTACATTGAAATGTATACACATCTGTGTGTTTATGGGTGTGCGTAAAAGCTGAGACCACTAAGAATCTCAATATTAAGCATTGCCTTTTTTACATGGGATTTTTTTTTTTATTTTACCATATTGTCTTAGTTGTCTTCCCTTAGAAACTTATTCAGAATTATCCCTAATTAACACTCCAGGAACTGAAAGCAAGAATGATTATTTATGCCTTTGTTTATTTTGTTTGTTTGTTATCAAAATGGGAAAATCTGCTGTAGCTTGGAATATTTAAATAATAAATATTTCCATTGATGAGCCAAAACAAAAGATTTGATGTTTTTATCTAATATTTTTATTTAGCATTGCTACCTAAGGCAGTTTTGGAGACTCAACTGTATGCAGATGGAACATAGTTTTATTAAAAGCAACCAAAACTTGTTAAAACTATATAAACATAATAACAATCACGTACAATAACAGAAAATAGGTATTCTTTTTATCATTGAAATCCTTATGTAAAACTGGAGAGAAAATAATAAAATAATACTTGACTTCATGTTTTCAAAGTTATTCTATGTAGATTGTCTTAAAATACTCCTAAAAACGATCTAGTTAGGAGAATATAAGTAGCTTTATGATAAAAAATTTAATCCCAGGAGACTTGAGGAAAAGTTAAGAATAGAATATGTGGCTGTTTTTCAACTTTTTTTAATTTTCTGTGGGAATTAAACAACATCAACTTAGGAAATATACACGTGTATGAGTATATCTATCTATATATAGATAGATAATAAAAACAAAGCTAAAAAGAAATCAAATTGCTTCATTTCTTATCTCTATTACCACATACCTTTAAAAGTATAATTGGAATGCATACCTACAGACTGGATGGTTCTCAGAAACATTGATGGACCCAGAAATTTTCGTGCTGAGTGAATTTAGGCAGACAGTGAGACACTAACATCATATGCTATCACTTACATGTGGAATCTTAAAAAAGGAGACAATGAATTTCTTGGCAGAACAGATACTGACTCAAAGAATTTAAAAAACTTATGGTTTCCAGATGAGACAGGTTGAGGGGTGGGGACGCACTGGGTGTTGGGAATAGAAATGATATAAAATTTGGTTGTAATTATTGTTATACAACTATAAATGTAATAAAATTCATTGAGTTAAAATAATAAAAAAAATGGGATGGTTCTGATGGCAGATGATGACCATAGGAGGATCCCAGACTCAACTCCTCCTTAGAAAACATCAAACCTACAGCTAAACAAAATGAAGCAATAATCTCTGAAGCAAATCCAGAAACTACCTAAATAACTCTTACACATCAGATGAAAAAGAAAATATCCACGTTAAAATGGATAAGGAACTGCCACTCCCAGCACAGCTCATAAAACAGAAGGGAATGGGCATAAAAATGGGAACATAGACCAATGGAACAGAATAGACTACCCAGAAATAAACTACACTAAGTGGAAATGATTGTGTCTTCAGGAAATGGTGTTGAGAAAATTGGACATCCACATGCGGAAAAGGAAGCTGGACTCCTATCTTACTCTCTTCACAATAATCCACTCAAAAGTGGATTCTGGACTTGAATTTATGACCTTAAACCATAAATTAAAGGTTTCCTAGAATAACAACTTAAAGGGAAGGCATCAGTCTTTGTGATATTATTTTTTGATATGACACAAAAAAGGCAACAAAAGCAAAAACATAAACTGTATAACTCAAATTTCCTAATAGAGTAGAGCTTAAATATCCTCTCCCTCTTTCTCTCTCATGCACACACGAAGATACATATGAGAGATGGTATATATGTAAATTAACTAGATGGGAAAATACTTGCACAATGTATACATAAATCACCAAAATGCTTACTTTAAATGTGTTTTGATTTTATGTTTCAGTTATAACTCAATAAATCTAAACAAACAAAAAAGAATGCAGATTTTATAAACGTACATTTTAGCAAAGTAAATAAAAACAATTTGATCAAAAAGTTTTTTTCAAAGTGACGACCTTGCAAAATTGCTGGCCAAAATGAAAGGACAATAGAACCTATTTTTTTTTAAAAAAAGGATATTGAACATACATATAGAATCCAGAAAATAAAATATGTGTACAAAAAAATATGCTTTTTTTTTTCTTTTTAGGGCTGCACCTGGGGCATATGGAAATTCCCAGACTAGGGATCAAATTGGAGCCTCAACTTCTGGCCTATGCCACAGTCACAACAGTTGGGATCTGAGCCATGTCTGTGACCTATACCACAGCTCACAACAACGCTGGATCCCCGATGGACCGAATGAAGCCAGGAATCTAAACTTCTTCCTCATGGATACTAGTCAGATTTGTTTCTGCTGTGCCACAAAGGGAACTCCCTAAAAGATTCAAGTCTTTTAATTGATGGGAAGGGGATAGTCATAATAAACTAGAGGAATAATTAGTGATTTATAGATTTGGTATAGAACAAATATATTGAGGATACTGAGAAAATTTTGAAAAAGAATAGCTAAATGAGAGTGACAATAGAAAGAATTACTCATAGAAAAGAGCAATTGTAAATAAAAAATTAACTCAGCAGACCTGGATTGCTCAAACTCTGCATATTCCAAAGTCCTATCATTTTTTGTTTGTTTTTTGTCTTTTTTTAGGGCTGCACCCACAGCATGTGGAAGTTCCTGGGCTAGGGATCAAATTCAAGCAGCAGCTGCTGGTCTATTCCACAGCCACAGCAACACAGGACCCTTAACTCACTGAGCAGGGTCAGGGATCAAAACCACCTCCTCACGGGTATTAGTTGGGTTTGTTACTGCTAAGCCACAACTCCAGAAAGTTCTAACTTAAGAAATGGCCCTTGGCCATCTACTGGAAGATAATCCTTAAGTCCTATGTCTATTTTCTCTAAAAGTATTTTGTATGCCCGAGGACTTGGGCCAAAATTAATTTATGACAAATGCCTTTCTTATTTGTATGCCTGAAGCCTTGGGCCTTGTGTGCCTTGAAACTGTACCAGTTTGACCAGATAAGTTTATCTGAGTGGTATAACTTAAGAGTAATACCTATTTTTGCTCTGTATGGGAAGGTGCTGAAGTCTGAGTATCTGAAGTCATTCACATGGACTCTGCATGACTGATTCCCATGAAGTACCAGACACTAAGGCTTAGTTGAGCTTCTTTGGTTGGCAATAGTGGCATGCATCTTTACACATTATTGCTGTCAGAATTAAGTGTGTCCCTATATGTCTCATTGTATATAGACACCTAGATGATTACTCCTGGACTTTATTCTATGCACCATTTCCCTTTGCTGATTTTAATCTATGGTCTTTCATCCTAATAAACCATACTGTGAGAAAGAGACCACTTTTGAGTCTTGTGAGTCCTTCTAGCAAATGATTGAGCCTCATTGGTAAGTTAGTGAATAACTAAATTGCTAGTTCTTAGAATTTAATATTTTCTAAGTGTTTAATATAATGTGAAAAAAATTGAACATTTACAAGTTTTTGTAGAGATTAATCTTTATGATAATGGAAATATTAAATATATCCTCTTTATGTACATAAGCCCATAGTCCAATATAAAAACACTATTTGAATTAAGGAAATTTTATGGCTACAAATCTGGTTCAATCTGAAATAAGGTGAGGTCACATATTATTAATAAATAGATAGGCCATAAGTGAGTACTTATTATCTTCCAGACATTTTTCTAAGCATCATACCTGTACTAATTTATTCAGTTCTCACAAGTTCATATTATATCAATTACTATTATTATTCCCATCTTATAGGTAAGGTCTGAGATAAAAAGATGTTAAGAAAATCATCCTAAATCACAAAATATCCAGTTGATGGTGATATATTAGAATCTAATATACTTAGCTTCAGAATCCCTAATCTTAGCCACTGGTGTACTCTGTTTCTATGGTATAGAAAACAATCATAAGTCCAATATCATGCATCTCTTGTATGGAAAACATCTTACTACATGTTTTTTATATATTATGTAATTTACTTACCCATATAATTATACAGGCAAGTTTTAATTTCAGGGGCTCAGAATTTGAGTGATTTAATCAAGATCACAGGGCTAGCATGAGTCTGACCTGTAAATTAAATCTATTGGTCTTTACTGATGTTTTTCATTGATCAAATTGATTAGGGCACTTGAAATTAGAGACGTTGCAAGATGGAAGAGATAATTAAAAACCTTAGGTCAGGGCCACTGCCATCTTGCATTGCAATGTCTTGTGCCACTGCACCTGGTCTTGAGCTGAGGCGTCAGCTCAGCCCTTTCTTGCTGGGAACTCTGTTCTGAAGAGGCTGCAGCAAGACCTCTGCATGCAGCACCCCATCAGCAAGTGAAATTGGACTTAGCACAAAGGAAAAGGACAAAGGGCTACAAACCTCTCCTAAAATTAACCTCCTGTCTTCTGATGGATTGGAGAGAAGTCTATAAACAATAAGTGCTGGAGAGGGTATGGAAAAAAAGGAACCCTATTACCCTGTTGGTGGGATTGTAAATTGGTGCAACCACTGTGGAAAACAGTATGGAGACTCCTCAGAAAGTTAAAAATAGAACTCCCATTTGATCCAGCAATCCCACTACTGGGCATCTATCCAGAGAAAACCATGACTCACAAAGACATATGTACTCCAATGTTCATTGCAGCACTATGTGCAATAGCCAAGACATGGAAACAATCTAAATGTCCATCAACAGATGAGTGGATCCATAAGAAATGGTACATATACACAATGGAATATTACTCGGCCATTAAAAGAAATGAAATACTGGCATTTTTAGCAACATGGATGGACCTAGAAATTATCATGCTAAGTGAAGTCAGTCAGACAATGAGACACCAACATCAAATGCTTTCATTGACATGCGGAATCTGAGAAAAGGACAGAATGAACTTCTTTGCAGAATAGGTACTGACTCACAGACTTTGAAAAACTTATGGTCTCCAAAGGAGACAGTTTGGGGGGTGGGGGATGCACTGGAGTTGTGGGTTGGAAATCCTATAAAATTGGTTGTGATGATCATTGTACAACTATAAATGTAATAAATTCATTGAGTAATTAAAAAATTCAAAAAAATAAAAACCTTAGATCAATAAAGAACTGTAATAGTAGTAAGGTGAATAAGAAAAATACAATTTATTTAATTATAAGAACAATATATGTCAATAAGTAAGAAAGAAGTGTAGAAAATAATCCTCTTTTAGAACAAAATCAAATATAATAAAGCAAAATAAAAAAAATCAATATATGACTTCAAAAAAGTTTCTGTAGCAAGCAGTAAAATTATTTTTCTAAAAGTTATATGTTGAATAAAATTAAATAATATATGATATTGCTGCCTTTTAAGACCTCTCATGTTAATTATTTCAAGGCTGTTGTCCAGAATAAGAAATAATCACACACACACACACACACACACACACACACACACACACACACACGTCAGAAACTGAGATACAGGCATACCTTGGAGATATTGGAGTTCAGTTCCAGACCATAGCACTAAAGGAAATACTGCAGTAAAAGCAGGTCATATAAATTTTTGGTTTCCTAGTGTATATAAAAGTTATGTTTAAACTATGTCAGAGTTTATTAGGTGTGCATTAGAATTCTGCCTAAAAGCATATTACCTTCATTAAAAATATTTTTTTGCTAAAAAATGATAACTATTTACTAAGCCTTCCTACTGTGTTTTTTGGTAGAGAATCTTGACTTGATTATGGCTCCTGACTGATCAGGGTGTTAGTTGCCGAAGGTTGGGGTTGCTGGGGCCATTTATTAAAGTAAGAAAACTGTACAGTTGACTCTTCCTATCACAAGCAATTCTCTGCAGCTTACAATGCTGTCTTCTAGCATTTTACTGACAAATATTCACCAGAAATAGATTCCATCTTAAGAAACCACTTTTTTTTTTTGCTCACCTGCAAGAAGCAACTCTTTTTCTGTGAAAATTTTACCAGGAGATTGCAGCAATTCAGTCACACCTTTAGGATCCACTTCCAATTTTTGTTCTTTATTTTCTTCACATCTGAAGTTGCTTCCTCCACCAAAATCTTAGCCCATCAAAGTTATCCATGAAAGCTGAAATCAATTTCTTCCAAACTTCTGCTAATGTTGGTACTTTAACCTCTTTCCATGAATCAATAGAGTTTTTAATGGCATCTAGAATAGTAAAGCTTTTCCAGAGGATTTTTCATTTTATTTTGCCTAGATCCATTAGTGGAATAAATGTTTAGTGCTACTATAGCCTTACAAAATGTATTTCTTAAATAAAAAAAAAAAATCTTGAAACTCAAAATTACTCTCTGATCCAATGGCTGAAGAATGGGTGTGGTGTTAGCATGCATAAAAACAACATTAATCTCATTTCCTATCTCCATTAGAACTCTTAGGTAACAAGGTGTATTGTCAATTTGCAGTGATATTTTGAAATAAATCTTTTTTTCTGACAGCAAATCTTGACAGTGGGCTACAATATTCAGTAAGATATGTTGTAAGCAGATACACTGTTATCTAGGCTTTGTTTCTCCATATATGGAGGACAGATAGAGTAGATTTAGCATATTTCCTAAGGGCCCTGGGATTTTTAGAATGGTACATCAGTATTGGCTTCAACTTCAAGTCAGGTACATTAGTTCCTAACAAGAGTCCTCCCCTTCTTTGAAGTTTTAGAGCCAGGTATTGATTTCTCCTCTCTAGCTATGAAAGTATTAGATGGCCTCTCCTTCCAAGTTAGGGCTGTTTCTTCTTCATTAAAAATCTATTGTTTGGTGTAGCTACCTTTATTCATTATCTTAGCTAGATCTTCCTTGTCACTTGCTGCAATTTCTACATCAACACTTCTGCTTCATCTTGCACTTTCATGTTATAGAGTTGGCTTCTTTCCTTCAAACTCATGAACCAACTTCTTCTAGTTTCAAACTTTTCTTCTGCAGCTTCCTCATGTCCCTCAGTCTTGGTAGAATAAAGTTAGTACCTTCCTCTGAATTCAACTTTAGCTTAAAGGAATGTTGAGGCCATTCTTATTTTCTATCCAGACTGCTAAAACTTTCTCCATAACAGTAAGAATGCTCTTTCACTTTCTTATCTATCATTCCTGTGTTCACCGGATTGGCACTTCTAATTCCCTTTAAGATATTTTCCTTTGCATTTACAACTACCTGGTGCAAGAAGCCTAGTTTTTGGACTTTCTTGGCTTTTGGCATACCTTCCTTCACTAATTTTAATCATTTCTAGCATTTGATTTAAAGCAAGAGACTTTGACAAAAGGAAAAAAAAAAAAGTTCCCATCATGGAGCAGTGGAAACGAATCCAACTAGGAACCATGGTGGGTTCGATCCCTGGCCTCGTTCAGTGGGTTAAGTATTCAGCATTGCCATGAGCTGTGGTGTAGGTTGCAGATGCAGCTTAAATATGGCATTGATTGCTGTGGCTCTGGCATAGGCCGGCAGCAACAGCTCTGATTAGATACCTAGCCTGGAAATCTAAAGACAAAAGAGATCCTGCTGTGTAGCACTGGGGACTATGTCTAGTCACTTATGATGGAGCACGATAATGTGAGAAAATAGAATGTGTACATGTATGTGTAACTGGGTCACCATGCTGTACTGTAGAAAAAAAATTGTATTGGGGGAGTTCCCGTCGTGGCGCAGTGGTTAACAAATCCGACTAGGAACCATGAGGTTGTGGGTTCGATCCCTGCCCTTGCTCAGTGGGTTAATGATCCGGGTTCGATCCCTGCCCTTACTCAGTGGGTTAACGATCCGGCGTTGCCGTGAGCTGTGGTGTAGGTTGCAGACGCGGCTCAGATCCTGCGTTGCTGTGGCTCTGGCGGTTAGGCTGGCAGCTACAGCTCCGATTAGACCCCTAGCCTTGGAATCTCCATATGCTGCGGGAGTGGCCCAAGAAATGGCAAAAAAAAAAAAAAAATTGTATTGGGGAAATAACAATTTAAAAAAGGAAAAAAATTAAGTAAAAAAGGAGATAGATTGAGCAGAAAAAAAAGACAAAAGACAAATAAATAAAGTGAGAGACTTTCACTTGAACACTTAGAGGGCATTGTACTTTAATTAATTGGTCTCATTTCAGTATTGTTGTGTCTCAGGGACTCTGGAAGCCCAAAGCAAAGGAAAGAGACAGGGAAAAGGCCATGTGGTAGAACAGTCAGACACACAGACACTGATCAAATAAGTTTGCTGTCTTATAAGTGTGGGGTTTGTGGCACCCCCAAGCAATTGCAATATTAGCATAAAGTATCACTATAATAAATACAATAATAATGAAAAAATCTGAAATATTGTGAGAATTAGCAAAGTGTGACACAGAGACCTAAACTGAGCAAACAATCTTGGAAAAAAATCATGCTGATAGACTTGCTTGATGCAGAGATGCTACAAATCTTCAGTCCGTTACAATGAAATATCTCCTAAATAAAACAAATTGAGGTATCCTTTATATACATATATATGAATGTATAAACATATATCTACATTGCAGTTGAGTATAAACTTTCCAATTCAGCAAAATAAACTTGTTGCAATTTCCCAACTTCTCATTTTTCCTCTGGGGTCATTAGCTTTGACTGACTAAATCTTTAATTCAAACTGAAAGATTTAAGGATTTAATAAAAATAGAATATTCATGATAAGAAATTTAAGACTATTTTTTTTGATCAAAAATTTAACTTTACTCCTTCTCTGCCCTCCCTTTTGTATACACCTAGCTTCCAGTTTCACGATAGGCCTTAAATGGTATATTTCTATTCCCGGATATAGATCAGTTTGGAGATGTTAGAAAGACATGTTCAACAGTTTTAAACTTTTGTTCACATCTGGCTTTATTTACTCTGAGCAGTAACTTCTAGCACCTGTAATGTAACATCAAATTCATTGGCTTATGTTACATATTCCAAGATTTATCACACAGTAGACCATTGGCTAAGAAAACTTTGTGCTATTCCAAAAATATTATTCAATTTCATATCTTTCTATCTTACTCTGGACTCCAAAGATAGTAGATGAAAAAAGAAAATCATGGACTTGGAAATAGACTTGTGGTTGCCAAGGGGAAGGGGGAGGGAGTAGGGTGGTTTGGGAGCTTGGGGTTAATTGATGCAAACTACTGCCTTTGGAATGGATTAGTAATGAGATTCTGCTGTGTAGCACTGGGAACTACGTCTAGTCACTTATGATGGAGCATGACAATGTGTGAAAATAAAATGTGTACATATAAGTGTAACTGGGTCACCATGCTGTACAGTAGAAAAAAAATTGTACTGGGGAAATAACAATTAAATAAATAAATAAATAAATAAATAATAAAAATTAAAAAGATAAAAAAATTTGTGTCTTTCTCTTTTTTGGCAATCCTATGACATGTGAGTAATAAGAATTCAAAGAAAAGGAAAAACATAAGTACCTACTCTAGATCTCTTACAGAAGTTTACATTTTAACTGATGAATTCATATAAAAATCCATTTGATATTCAGCAAATATTGATTGGTTACCAGTCAATTTACCAGTATCTGGTGTTACGTGAACAAGACATAGACCCTCTCCTCAAATAATTTATCTAAAAGGGTACAATTAGCTAATGGCAGAAGATTATGAAATGGTAAAATTCATGGGCTTATCAAAGAAAAGAAATCAAAACAATTCTGGGAACTATAAAACACTTACTTTATATAGTAATTCGACAAATGTTCAGAGCATGGGAAAATTCTGGACCGAAACTAAGTTAATTTATGCATAAGGGAGGTGCCTATCTTTATTCTAGTATTTTTAAAACTACAGTCAATATTTAATTAATGAGTTTATGCTTTAATATTACACAACAATTTCTATTTATGCAACCTGATGGAATTAAAATCCAAAGAATTTCTGTCATAATTGTAAGTAATTGGTGAAAATGCTACTGATTTCTATTACCTGTAGTTAGCTTCTGGAGTGCCATCAGCAAACTAGTGCTTATGTTTGTTCTGTTGTCTTAAAATTCATATTTAATGAGAAAAACCAGTAAAAGTATTTCCAAGGGGCAATCAAAAGATTTGGAGTGGAATTTATAAGAAAACTGGAATTATTAAATAAATAAGATTCTCTATTAGTTTTCTATTTTGCATGCCACATAACACCAGAAATGTGTTGCTTAAAGCAACTAGAATTATTTAATATCTCACATTTTTGGAGTATTCGAATTTTGGAAGCAGCTTGACTGAAAGGTTCTTTTATGGTCTCATGGGGATTCCCTCAGATCATTGCAAAGACTGGGATTATCTTGAACACCTCTTCATCAAAATGTCTGATGTCTGAGCTGGGAAGATTCAAATAGCTGGAGGCTGTCGTTACTTGGGAAGCTGTCTTCTCTTTACATCGTTTCCATTTAGTATGGTAGGTTCATGTAAACTAGAATACTTGCATGAATTAAGGCTGAGAGCTTTGAAGGCAAATCATCTAATAAATCAACACAGAGAGAAACTTTTATTCTGGGCAGCCTAGAAATTCATGTAGTATTACTTTCTCCGCACTTCACGGAAACCATGCCGCTGAAACAAGGATTTCCAAATGTCACAAAAATTAATTTATGTTTTTTTCCTGCTAGTTCTTGGGAACAGGTACTGAATCCACCCCTGTATGAGTGCCAAAGAAGCTACTTATAACTCATTTGGATGGAGGGTTTTTTGGGCATTTTGTAATGTAACACTGTTACTTGTTACCTCAAAACTCCTGAGTGCCAGCGACTGCCCTGCTTTTTCTGAACATTTACTTGGTTGTTGCTCAAGTCTGTGTACATATTCTTGACAAATATGCTCAAGAAATAAGCCTGATGATGGCTTCCCAACTTTGCTGCTTCTCTTTTCCAGGTTGATGTAATTAGAGTCAAATTATCTAACAAGAAGTTTTCTTGTGAGACCCAAGTTATGTAGCTCATCCACCCATGACCTCTGATAAAGATACTTGCCCGCGGGTTCTTGTTCTTCCCTCTCTCTGACTGCCAGGGCTAACTTTAGTCTTTGGGGTGACGTTGAGAGGACTTCCGCATAGGTCAAGCCTCCCTCTTTAGGATTTGTGGGATCTTTTAATTTTATATGCCTCTCCAAGTATTACACTGGTGGCCAAATTCGAGTGATCCCTAAAGAATCCTAAAGAAGTTCACAGGCATTGATAAAAAAAAAGTTGGTGATTTCCTCATATACTTATTTAAACGAATTGAATACTCAACTGGGAGCCTATGCATAAATTTGGTGTTCTCATTGTCAAACTCTCTCCTCTCTGAAACACTCTTCTGTGGATTTTCACTGATTCATTCTCCCTGGACACTCAGTTCAGACCCCTCAATTTTGTGAGTCTTCCAATTTCATTTCAGTTACTTCCCTGTGCATAATAGTCTGACAATTCTCAAAAGTCTGTAAACTGGGGTAATTTTAGGTTTCAAATGTTTTGTTTCCAAACTTTTTTTTTTTTCTTCACAGAGATCACTGTCCTTTGTTGCCTGATATCCAGTTTGAAAACTGTTATTTCATATATTTTGTCCTTTTTTTTGGTTTTGTTTTATTGTTTCCCACCCTTATTAGTCCAACTTGGCTGGAATTGGAAGTTCATGGTGGTTAACACTTAATGTATTCTTTAGAACACATGATTCAAATATTTCATTAAAATTGAGTTAGGGAACAAATAGCATATGAAGGTGCATATAGAGAGAGTCTGATGGCACCTTCAGTCTTATGTATGAGTGTATGAGTACATTTATTTATTTGATGATCACAAACAAGACTTGATATTTGAAGGGTTTCTTTCTTTTTTGTTTTTTTTTGTAATAGTGGTGTAGTAACCTCACTTTAAAGGTATGTGGAAGTAACAGTAGTTGTGGTGTCTATGCCTTCTTGATTCCTGCTTTCTTATTTCTTAATATCATCTAAAGAGATAGACTCCTGAAATGAATTATTTGAGTGGCAGTCTATTGATTTTCCACCTCCACTTTTTGTTGGAGGATTAGAAGATCCTCTGATTCATTAGTTCTGTAGTATATTCTAGCCATTCCATATATTCAACACCTAGCATTATTTTTTCTATCTAAAATCTAAAATATTTTTCTCTCCATGTTAAACTTTGATTTGATATAATTTACAAGGTATATTACCAGTCAGTGCCTTATATTCAGCTCTTTTCCGGAAATCTGTTTTAGATAATTGCTAATTGTATCAAATAGACTAATAATTATAAGGCAGAACTCCTTTCTAACTTGAGGTTTAATACTATTTCTATTTCTATGACTATGGCATAATGAAATGATTTTTAAATGTGCTTTACTACTTTATTTTTAAATAAGATCCTTCCTAAATTCTAGGAGAAAATGTGGGCAGTCAGATTTATTGGGCATAGTTGCTTTTATCTTTTAATGTATTTTCATAAGTATTTTTGAAGAAAGTTACAAATACCTCCACCAGTAATTGAGAGCCAGATAACATTTTAAACTAATAAATTATTATTAGGAATAATTTCTCATATATCTGAATACTTTTTGAAGGACATAAAATATTTGTTACCAAATTTTCTAAAGGGATCTTTTTTTCTGATGGTTAAAATTGTACAAGACCTTCAAGTGGCTTTCATAACATTGAATGATTTGCTTTCTTCATTTATATTCATTTTACTCTCTTCTTCTCATCTACAAACTTCACATCTTTTTTGGTTTGGTTTGGTTTGGTTTGATGTAATAGATTTAGAGCATGGCACATCTATTTTGATTTGTGATTGACCCTGTAATTATGTAGTCATTTCCCAGAATAAATTCTTGAATGAACAAGTTTCTGATTTTAAAATCTCAATTTGAACATCTTCAATATTCCATTACACTCCCCTTTCTTTTGCTTGCTTGCTATTTCAGCAACCTCTTTGAATAATTAAAAGTTTTCTATTAAAAATAGCCATTTCTTTTTTTTTTTTTTTTGTCTTTTTGCCACTTCTAGGGCCGTTCCTGTGGCATAGGGAGGTTCCCAGGGTAGGGGTCAAATCAGAGCTGTAGCCGCCGGCCTACACCAGAGCCACAGCAATGTGGGATTTGAACTACATCTGCAACCTACACCACAGCTCATGGCAATGCCAGATCCTTAACCCACTGAGCAAGGCTGGGGATTGAACCTGCAACCTCATGGTTCCTAGTCGGATTTGTTAACCACTAAGCCACGACAGGAACTCCTGTCTTTATTAATGTTAATAATTTTACTACTTATCTACTTTATTTACAGTTGTCTTATTTTAATACTTTTGAATTATTTCCCAAAACTTTATTTTACATTACTTCTCACTCCAAGAATGACTGATCTCTATACCTTCATTTCTATAGTCTATGTATATGTACAGTTTTATTTTCCCACAGGACTTCTTAAAACACACATGTATCATGTTTGAAATTAAAGGCAGTTTTTTGAGAAAATAAAATGCAGACTATTGCTCTCAAACTCCTCTGATACAATGGCATTCTTTAGTATAGACAGATTTTTTTAAAGTATCAAGTTTGCAAAAACAAATCCTGCAAAACTTCATTTTTTGATAATATTGAGAAGCTGGTCAGACAGCCAAATATGGTTGTGCAATCTGTGTAGTCTCAGACATCCCTATTCATATATCCTACATTGTGAAGGCATTCTCTGAAACTAAAATATATTTGATTAGACACCTTGTTTGATGTTCTAATTTTTTGAAAAGTGAAAATTTCTATATGAAAATTTTGTCTTTATTTTTAGTTATTTATTTTATTGAGTTTTAGTTAATGTGCTATATTATGTGTTACAGATGTACAATATAATTCACAATTTTAAAGGTTATACTAAATTTGGAATTATTATGTGATAATGTCTATATTCCCTGTGTTGCTCAATATATAAATGTAGCTTATTTTATTCATTATACTTTGTAAATTTCAATGCCCTACCCTATATTACCCTTACCCCTCCCACTCTCCACTAGTAACCTCTAGTTTATTATTTTCATATCTTTGACTATTCAAATATTCAAAATATCTTTGAATCTGTTTTTTATGTATATTCACTAGTTTAATATTTTAGAGTCCACTATAAGTGATATCTTACAGTATTTGTCTTTGTCCAGGTTATTTCACTTAGCAAAATTCTCTCTAACTCCATCCATGTTGTTGTAAATGGCAAACTTTTTATATTCTTCTTTGCTACCAAATAGTGCACAGGATATCCAGGGCAATCTATAAATTCACAGCAATCCCTGTCAAAATACCAATGTAATTTTTCACTTAACTAGAACAAATGATTTATATGAAAACCAAAAATACCTAGAATAGCCAAAACAATCTTGAGAAAGAAGAACAGAGCTGAAAGGATCATGGTCACTGACTGACTTCTAACTGTACTACAAAGCCACAGCAACATAAACACTATGGTACTGTTGCACAAACAGACACATGAGTCAATGGAACAGAATAAACAACCCTGAAATAAACCCACACATTTATGGTCACTTAATCTAAGTCTTAAACACTACCAAGGAACTAGCTATATATAAAGAATTCTCAGAGAAAAAGACTAAGTAAAGACTGGTTGAGTACAAGTTTTAGGTGTAAGACTTGTATCTGGACTTTAAATTCAAGAGCTGACATTGAGATTGGATCTTAACTTCAGTTTTAATCCCCATGAAGTGAAAGAAATAATAAAAATCAAAGAACAAAGCAAAGAAGCACACACAGTGAGAATGTAATGGGAGACATTTTTTCCTGTATACCTAGGTTATGGAAAGCTACAAATTTGGAATATGATTGGCAAAGAAATAATTATCTAGCCCTGGAGAGAACATTGACTATTTTGAACCTTGGTAGAGACTTTAGCTAGTGAGTTGCAATCACTTTCTAGATTTTGGAAACTCAAGCCAGCAATCTTATAGTTTTGGGCAACAAGCTCACACTACTTGGTTCCCACAAAGATACCTCAAGCAAGACTTTAAAAGTAGAGTGATTCTGGACTGCTAGTGACTTAGTGGATGTAAGCTTATGGTACAAAAAATATATGTGCAAAAAAGACAAAGAGAAAAGGTAATACTTTAAAAAAGTAAAACTAATAGAAAGAAGAATTATATTAGTAGTAATAGAAATAACATAATTATTAGATGCAAATATAAAAATATTATATTTATTATATTGAATTATTGTGTTTAAAAGAAAAAATTGAGAGAAACTAAATTAAAAATTTAAAAGTAATGCAACCCTTAGAAATAATACATTACAAGTTAACACAGTAGTTATAGACATAAAAATACTGCTTTGAAAAAATTTTGTAAATTACACTAACACTTTCAAATGTACTAAAATATTTAAAAATAAATTAAGCCTTTTTATGCCTCAATTGGAGATGCAAAATCTGTAAAGAATTATGGCAAACTAAATGTAAGAGTGTAAATTGTGTGTTATATGTGGATAATGGATCATGACAATACCATAAATTCCCAGGAATGAGCATTATAAAATCTCAGTTGCTTTAGCATTACATAATATCTCCGTGTAATGTAGAAAGTTAACAGACTTAAAGGGACTACCACAACAAATTATGATCACCTCTATAGTTTAAGATGAATTGTTTAATAATATTCAACATTTGATTATAAGACAAAGTTCTTAGCTATACAAGAAAAAGTAGGAAACTTTGTTAGTTTGAAAAGGAATAATTTTAACAAATATATAATCATTTAATGGGGCAATAAAAACTATCCTTTGAAATAAGGAAGAATTGACGATGATTACTATTACTAAAATTCATCTTTTTTATTTGTTTTTTGAGGAGCGACAACATTTTTTTAAGTATAGTTGATTTACAAGATTAAATTAGTTTTAGATGTACAATGTAGTAATTCAAAAATATTCTAGATAATACTCCACTTATAGTTTTTATAAAGCATTGATATATTCCCTGGACTGTACGATGTGTCCTTGTAGGCTATTTATTTTAAACATAATAGTTTATATCTCAATCCCATACTTCTATCTTTGCTCTCTCACTTTGTGTCTCACCACAGGTAATTACAAGTCTGTTCTCTATATCCGTGAGTTTTTTTCTGTTTAACTGTATTTATTCTTTCATTTTCTTCTTTAGATTCCACACACAAGAGAAAGTAAGTATCTGTCATTCTCTGTTTGACTTATTTCAATAAGAGTAATACCCTCCATGTCTAACCATGTTGTTGCAAATGGCACAATTTCACTTATTTTTAAGGCTGAGTATTCAACAATTGATGGACATTTTGTAGCTTCCATATCTTGGTTACTTTAAACAATGTTTCAGTGACCATTGGGGTGAATGTATCATTTTGAATAAATGTTTTTTTGTTTTTTTTGTGTGTGTTTTTTCTTCAGTTAGATACCAAGGAGTAGGATTGCTGGATCATGTAGTAGTTCCATTTTTATTTTCTTGAGGAACCTCAATACTGTTTTCCACAGTGACTACAACAATTCATAATCCAATCAACATTGTGTAAGGGTTCCTTTTCTCTACATCCTTACCACCATTTGCAATCAGTCATTTTTTTGATGGTAGCCATTTAGACAAGTATGAAATGATATTTCATTGTGGTTTTGGTAGTCTCTTCTCTGATGATTAGCAATGTTAAGCACATTTTCATCTGCCTGTTGGCCATCTGCTTGTATCCTTTGGAAAAAATGTCAATGCCCGTCATCTTCCCATTTTTTAATAACTTTGATTTCTTTATAATGAGTTCTATGAACAGTTTATATATTTTGAATATTGATCCCTTATCTGTCAAATTACTTGCAAATATTTTCTCCCATTCAGTTAAGTAGTCTTATATTGTTATTTGGTTTCTTTTGCCATGCAAAAGTTTTTACATTTAATTAGGTTTCAATTGTTTTCTTTTGCTTTGTATCCTTTTCCTTAGGAAACAGATCCAAAAAACTAATAATAATATATTGCTGTGATTATGTCAAAGAATGTTCTGCCTATGCTCTCTTCTAGGAGTTTTATGGTTTCTATTCTTATACTTAGATCTTTATTTTGATGTTATTTTTGAATATAGTATGAGACATTTTAATTTTTTATACGTAACTGTCAAGTTTTCATAGCACTACATATTGAGAGATTGTCTATTATCCATTGCATATTCTAGCCTCCTTTGTAAACTAGCATTTCTATCTTGGAGAATGTTCCATGTGCACTTGAAAAGAATGTGTATTCTGCTTTTGAATGGGATCTTCTATATATACCTATCAAGTCCACTGGTCTAATGTGTTATTTAATGTGTCATTTAACTTCCTTATTAATGTTCTTTCTGTATGATATGTCCACTGATGTAAGCAGGATGTGAAAATTCCCTATTGTTGTGGTATTACTGTCAGTTTCTTCCTTTATGTCTGTTAATATTTCCTTCAAATATTTAAGTACTGTACATTGAATCCATATATGTTTATACTTGCATATTCTTGGATTTATCCCTTGATCATGTAATATACTTCTTGTCTTTTTTTCAACAGTCTTTGTTTTAAAATCTATTTTGTCTACATTTTGCTACTCTAAATTTCTTTTGAATTCCATTTGCATGAAATACTTTTTTTCTTTCTATCTGTGTGTGTGTGTGTGTGTGTGTGTGTGTGTGTGTATTTATATATATGTATTCACAGTTGTGATATTGGGATGCTTGTGGGAGGAAGTGAGCTCGGGGTCTTTCTATTCCACCATCTTGGATCTCCCCTTCTAAAGTTTATTGTTACAACATTGTTTGGAGGTTCTGTTCAATAAAGTGATGGAAGAAAAAAATAAATACTTAAAAAGAAAGGATTAGGAATTTAGTTAAAAAAGTAGATGCAATTATTATAAACAGTATTATAGTACACATACAAATAAACAAAATATGCCATCTACAGTATTATAAAATGGTGTTATAAAATTGAATTCAATTACAATTTAATTGAATCTTGTACCAAATTTGTTGGAATCAGAAAGTAGAAATTTAGTATATTTCTGTATTCCAAAATAAGATGATCTGGACATTTCAATTTAAGTGACAATACTTTCGAATGTAAAAAAAAAAAAAAAGTAGTAAATGCAAATAAAAGGAAATATGTCAAAGTCCTTTATGAAGAGGACAAATAAAATTTAATGAGATTTTAAAGAGTGTAAATAGAAAGACATAGACTCTTTACAGATCTAAATAAAAATTTTTATTAATATAATAAATCTCCCCATGTTAATCTATAGATTCAAAGCAATCAAGATCAAAATCTGAGTAAATTTTAGGAGCATGGGGGGGCAAGTTTATTTTAAACTTTGTATATAATAGCAAATAATCAAGATTAGAGTGGAGCACTATGCCCTAATACCTATCTTGTTTTTACTAATTGTCTGGTAATTAAGAAAGTGTGTAGTAGCATTGAGTAGCCACATTGAAAAGTGGAAAAGTTACACAGGATCTGATAATTCAAAAGATCTATAAGGAGTTCCCATCGTGGCGCAGTGGAAACGAATCCAACTCGGGAACCATGAGGTTGTGGGTTTGATCCCTGGCCTCGCTCAGTGATTTAAGGATCCGATGTTGCCGTGAGCTGTGGTGTATGTCTCAGACACGGCTTGGATCTGGCATTGCTGTGGCTCTGACATAGGCCGGTGGCAACAGCTCCAATTAGACCCCTAGACTGGAATCCTCCATATGCCACGGTGCAGCCCTAGAAAAAGACAAAAAAAAAAAAAGATTTATTAAACTCCAAATTGTATACACACATAAGACTCCTAAGAGTATGGTATAGGATGAAAAAGAGTGCACAGACAACTTTAGAGAAGATCAAAGCTAATAGGAGCAGTCTCAGAGGTCTTTCTCAGTAGTGCAGTTGTGATTTGTCTATGGATTGTGACCAACAATTAAGTGTGCAAGAACCCTAAGTCTTAAGAGACTTCTAGTCCTGTTCCAGGAAGAATCTTTCATGCACTTCTGGTTACAGAGATAAAATTAGGCCGCATGATCAGGTTCAAGAGCACATACCAAAGTAACATAACAGGCTCTAAGTCAATACACCACTCAGTATATTTATATAAACAATGCTAATGGGCTGATATAGATTTTGCCCTGCTCTGTCTCAGATAATAAAGCATAATCATATGATGTGTTTCACTTAAATTTAGGCAAGTTTCTGTGTGTGTGTATATGTATTTACACCCCAAGCTTCCAAAATGTTCTTTGATATAAAGTTAAATAAATATTTGTCAAAAACATATATAGATCTTGTTTACAGAGAATTTATTATGTTTGAGCACTGAGCAACTTCCCATATGTATGGTATCTTATCCACTCTCGTCAGCTTTATATATTGCAAAAACAGCTCAGAGAGTTTAAATAGCACCCAGAATTTTAAAATTAGGATTACAGATTAAGTCTGTTTATATTATTATATAACTTATTGCTAAACAAAATACTGGACATAGCAAAGTATTTTGATAAATTTTTGTTACAGCATAATTTATTCATAATATTATTCATAAATAATATTTTGTATTGCTATATTTATATTTTTACATCTCAATTATAATCACTTTCAATAAATGTCTGATATCTATTAGTGTTTTCTTACATTTTTAAATATTATTATATTCTGTAATTACTATTAACTTCATTTGGAGAAACAGTCTCACATTAGCATATATACATATAAAATCACATAAAACTTTCTATCTACCTATCTCTCTCTATATATATACATAATGGATGAATAAGCAGTGGTTGTTACAATATATTTTTTGCACAAATAATAATTTCATTGAGATTTTCCTTACATGATACAAGGGAAACGAATGGTACAGAACAATATAATTTCCACAGAGACCTCATCCAGTGCAGGATTTCAGGATAAGCTCTCTAGGGGAGCACCGAGGCCATGTTTTGCAGGCTATCAAATGTGTAGGTCCAAAATGTTCCTGTGGGAAATCAGAGCCCAATGTGGTTGGAAAAGGCAACAGAGACCCACCCACAGAGCAGCCTCTGTCCTAGCACAATGTCATGGATACTCTCTTTGGGACTTTGACTCACTGGGTCTGGAGAGAGCTAAAGAATTTGCATTCCCAACCAGTTGATCCTAATGCTGTTTCATTGCTAACCACATCATTAAGCATTTTAAGAGAACTAAATTCATGGAGGACTAAGAGTTCCTGGTGCCTCAGTGGGTTAAGAATCCAATGGAGTCTCCATGAGGATATGGACTTGATACCTAACCTTGCTCAGTGAGTTAAGGATCTAGCCTTGCTGCAAGCTGCAGGGTAGGTTGCAGATTTGGCCCAGATTCAGTGTTGGTATGGCTGTGGTATAGGCCTCAACTGCAGCTCTGATTTAACATCTAGCCAGGGAACTTCCATATGCTACAGTTGTGTCTATAAAAACATAAAATAAATAAAATTAAATTAAATAAAATAATGAAGGGCTATACCTCCATTTATTTAGTTTCTTATTTTCTTTTTATGTAGATATGTTGCCAAATTTATTGCAAATTATTTGCTCTGCAAATTTACAGAGCAAACGTTATCAAGATGTATCATGACATTTTGAAGACAGTCTGAAATAGTAATTAGCATAATTATTATATCAGCTGCTATTATCTGCATGTATTTATGTATAAATGTATAGATTTGATAAAATAATTGTATTGAGTTTTCTTTCTGTTGTTTTCAATTAGCTTGACTTACAGGATTTTACAGAACACTGTGATTCTTCTGTTACTAAAATTACATCCTAATAAGTTCAGTAAACTAATAACTGCCATCAACATTTATACTTATTATGTGATAAAGTCTCTGAGATTGATAAAATGATAGTGTGTCTGAATTAGTCTCTTAAATGACAGTTCAAATACTTCATTTTCTAGGGTTTTTTTAAAGATGGTGCAATGTATCATGATAAATATAATCAAAATTAACACAATTTTTAATACTACTTTTGCAGTATCTGTCATCTATTTGTCTATCTTGATAAGAATGATTTTTCTTGGGAGTTCTCATTGTGGTGCAGTATAAATGAACACAACTACACAACTATTATCCATGAGGATGTGTGTTCTATCTCTGGCCTTGTTCAGTAGGTTAAGGATCCTGCACAGGCTGTGGTGTAGGCCAGAGATGTGGCTCAGATCTCATGTTGTTGTGGCTGTGGCTGTGGCCAGGAGCTATATGTCCAATTCAACTTCTAGCCTGGGGAAAAAAAAAAAAAAAAAGAATGATCTCTTTCTTTTCTCTATGAAAAAAATCTCTACCTTTACATGTAGCCATAATATTTTTTGCCAGTAAGAGAAAATTAAGAAAATAGTTTTAGCCAAAGCCAACATCTTGCTTCAGTGGATGATATGCACTGGGAAGGGGTAGAAACTTAGAGAAAGAGGTGTCATTCTAAGTCTTACCAACGATCCTGAGAATAAATTTCCACAAATCATTTGTCATCAATAAGTCTCAATTTTCTCACCAGAATACTAAATTGGAATATAAGATTTATTTTTTCTGTCTTCCGTTCCATGCCTTTATTACACTCACAAAATTGTATTTCATTTTGAAAAGTGATAAATGTGTGAACTAAAGCATGCATGTAACAATAAGTATGTTTTTGACTTCACTTGTTTTAACTTTAAATAAATGACAGACGCTTAAGCTATACTCTTGGAAAATGGGAATGTATTTAACAAATTTTAAATTATATTGAAGCGTTTTAATAAAATTATCAAAAATAGTATAAAGTGTGAAAATGTCAAAAATAAAACTCTAAGGTTTTAAGAGGAAAAAACAAGTGAATTTACTTCTGGTTTTGTGACACAGTATATGTTATTAATAGTATGCAAAATCGTTAACTAGAAAAAAATATTGGCAATTTGGTAAGTTGAACATAGGTGTATATTAAAGTCATTATTAAAATCATATATAGGAGTTCCCATCATGGCGCAGCAGAAATGAATCCAACTAGGAACCATGAGGTTGAAGAACATATTGACAAAACTCAAAAATCTTTATAGAAATAAAAAAAACTTTACTCAATGCATTTAAATTACAAAGTCTGGTATCAAAAAAACATTACCAGCCATACCCAAATAAGGAGAAAAAAATGATTGATAGAAACTGAGAATTAACATGGATGTTAGAATTATAAGTTAATATATAAATATTCAAAACTTAAGTAGAGACATAGGAGATAGAAAGACAAATTAAAAGCTTATTTACATAAAACTATAATGTGTGAGGTGAAAGATGTATCTCGAAAGAGGCAAGTCATCAAGTAGGCATTGTTGAAAAAAATACTTAGTAAACTGAAGTCACAGAAATAAACTAACACAAAATAAAACTGAGAGAGAAAAAAGAATTAACAAAAATATATAGAAAGGCAAATGAACTGTGAAAAAATTTCAAGTGGTCTAATATAAATATGGAAGTCCAAAAATGGAAAGGTGGAAAGGAAGAGGGCAGATAATTTGTGATTAATAATAATTACTAATTTTACAAGCACAAATAAAATAATGAAGTAATAGATTCAAAAATCTCAACCAACCTCAAGCATAAGAAACATGAATAAATGACTCTAAAGCGTATCATAATTATGGGACTCACATTGTACCACAGCAGGCTAAGGCATCTCTGCAGCAGCTGGGTCACTGCTGAGACATGAGTTCAATCCTTGGCCCAGCACAGTGGATTCAAGTTCCAGCATTGCTGCAGCTGTGGCATAAGTCATACCTGTGGCTCAGGTTTGCTTCCTGGGCCAGGAACTTCTGTAATGTTCCAAGCATAGCCAAAAAAGAAGAAAAAAAAAAAAGAAAAAGAAAAAAATCATACCACGATTAAAGTTAATATATATGTCATATATGTTATAATATTTTATACACACACACACACACACACACACATGCACACACACGTATACATAATTGGCCGGCCAGGCTATCTGGCCAAGTTTGTATGCTTTAAACTCCAAGGTCCTTAAAAATAAGGAAACTTTATGAATCTATCACAAATTGGATGACTCCTAAATGCTATATGATATCCCGAATTGGATCTTAAAACAAAAAAGTTAGTAAGAAAACTAATCACATTTAAAGTCTGTAGCTTAATAGTACACTACTATTGTCACTTACATTTTTTTTAATTTTGATAAATTTAGCATTGCTATGTGAGATCCCAGGCTTAGGAAAACCTGATAAAGGGTATATATGAATTATCTCTACTACCTTTGCAGCTTTCCTCTAAATCGAATAACAAGTGCTAGAGGGTTGTGGAGAAAAGGGAACCCTCCTGCACTGTTGGTGGGAATGTAAGCTGGTACAGCCATTATGGAGAACAGTATGGAGGTACCTCAGAAATCTATACAAAGAACTACCATGTGATCCAGCAATCCCACTCTTGGGCATATATACGGACAAAACATCCCTTAAAAAAGGCACATGCACCCGCATGTTCATTGCAGCTCTATTCACAATAGCCAAGACTTGGAAACAACCCAAATGCCCAACAACAGACGATTGGCTCAGGAACATGTGGCATATATATACACAATGGAATACTACTCAGCCATAAAAAAAGAATGAAATAATGCCATTTGCAGCAACGTGGATGGAATTAGAGACTCTCATACTGAGTGAAGTACGTCAGAAAGAGAAAGACAAATACCATATGATATCACTTATATCTGGAATTTAATATAAGGCACAAATGAATCTTTCCACAGAAAAGAAAATCATGAACTTGGAGAATAGACTTGTGGTTGCCTGGGGGATGGGGAAGGAGTGGAAGGGATTGGGGGCTTGGGATCAACGAAAGGTAACTATTGCTGATGGAATGGATTTACAATGAGATCCTTCTGTGTAGCACTGAAAACTATGTCTAGATACTTACAATGCAGCATGACAATGGGAGAAAAAATTATGTATACATGTATGTGTAACTGTGTCCCCATGCTGTACTGTGGAAATAAAAAAAGTGTATTGGGGGAAATAACAATGAAAAATAAATAAAAATTGAAAAAATAATTTCAAAAATAAAAATTTAAAAAATTTAAACTCTTATTATGTGCCAGTCACTATCTAGTTATATAGTAATATAGATATGGCTCCTGACCACTAGTGCCGAGAAAGGCACTTAAAAATTTTTAAAAGTATATGACAATATGGTGCTTGAAATAATGTAATTTAGTGAGCATTGGATCACTGTGGGATGTTTACCTGGGAATGAAAGGAATTTGTACAGAAAAAAATATTATTAGAAAAAATTACAATTTTCTATGCAGATATTCTGACTATCAGAATATTGGTAATTTTTTTTTTTTTTGGCCACACTCACTGAATATGGAAGTTCCCAGGCCAGGAATGAAACCTGGAGTACAGCGGTGACAAGACTGGATTCTTAACCCACTACATCATCAGGGAACTCCCAAATATTGGTGATTTTTATACACAATGCTTATAGTATAAATTATCTAATGACTTGAACATCAGAAATAGGTATCTGAGAAATAAATGCTTTTGATACACAAGCACCTTTGATTATATCTGGACATCTAGTATGGCAGAGGTAGAATCAAACATTACGAACTTCTTGAAAAATAAATCTTCAGTGTAGAGGAAGTTGAAGTGTCCAAGTTTTTATATTATTATTATTTTTAAATTTTTTGTCTTTTTTTTAGTGCTGCACCCACAGCATGGAGGTTCCCAGGCTAGGGGTCAAATCAGAGCTATATCTGCTGTCCTATGCCACAGCCACAGCCCCATCAGATCCAAGCTATGTCTGCGACCTACACCACAGCTCACGGCATTCTGGATCCTTAACCTTCTGAACAAGGCCAGGGATAGAACCTGGGTCCTCATGGGTGCTAGTCAGATTCCTTTCCACTGAGCCATGAAAAGAACTCCAAAGTGTCCAAGTTTTATTTTAAAAAGAAAGAAAAAAACAGTTTGTAAGGATCATAGTAGATAAGTAAACTAAAACTGGGAAATTGTCATTCAAATTCTCCTTTCAGAGTATAAGAAAGGAGGAACTATTACAAAGAACAAGTAAAAATTCAATCTATTTCAATATATCTCAGAAAATTATACAGAAAAAAAATGTTTTCTTATTTGCTAGAGGATAGGAAAGAATTAATGGCAGTTCCTTGGTTGAAGATGACCTATAAAATACAGTGGTTTATCAAACTGACAAAGATATTGAGCAGTGAACCAGACAAATATTCTTCCAGAAGAGAGAGAAAACTAAAATATAGACTTTTCCTTGGTGTTTGCTTAGCACCTTGATGGCTTTGCAGCAATGGAAGCAGCCTAAGTAGAGCAGGGGATGTCAGCCTAAAAAACAAAGCAGGAGAAGAAGAAAATGGTAGATGTCAAGTTATAGATGTCAAGTCAAACTGAGAGCACAGTTCATTGAATTCTATGAGACAAATCCTGAGAACTGCATGAATTCCATGAGAAGAATTTGAGGTGTTTCAAATTCCTATACACTGATTCATGGTGGAGCTAGATTTACATACTAGTATGATCCATTAATACAAATGTAAATCTGTTTATTCACAGATGCATATTGCTCAGTCTAAATTTTCTTGTGCTGAAAGGAAGAAAAATAAGCAACATTTAACAGACCAGGATACTTGCAATTTAAACCCACAGAAAGTAACCAATAAACATATGTGAGTTTTTGTGGATGAACAACAGATAATAAATAGCCATTTAAATTGATTTGGAGGTTCTGTCTTTTCTTTGATTTTCCCTATGAGATATGGATCCATAATATTCTGTTCTCTTCTAGAAACACATTTATGACATCATAGTCAATAGAGAGCACATTTATTCTGTCTTTTACTGAGGGAATAGAGCAACTTGGACTTTTCAGTTCACTCAGTGATGGTGGTAAGAGTTACTAAATGCCAATTTTCAAACTTAGTTTTTTGTTTTTTGTTTTTTTGCCATACCTTGTTTTTTTTATTATTATTATTCAGTATAAATCAGAAAAGGAGGAAAAGCATAACTGCACTATAATGAAAAACCATTTCAAAATAACACTTGAAAACACTTATGTTGGTGTAGCAGGCTTAATTGTTCCATGGACTTTAGTTAGATATCCTTGAATGATTTTATTGCACAACATCTTAAAAATAAGAAAATAGTGGCTATGGGTTGAAGTGCCTCTTTAATATTGTAAAATAAAAGTTCTTCTTTTGGAAGAATTGATCTAAATGCAGTTTGAATATAGTGTCAGCTTTAAAGTGTATCACTAGTGCTAACACTATGCCCATATCATCTTATTGTTCCAAGTTTAGATAAATATAAGTAGATGGCAAAGAGGGGAGATATTGAAGCACCGCAAAAACAAACAGAATCTTCACGTATTGTATCTTAGACACTCTCACAATAGTAGAAGTAAACAGTTCATTGCAAATGTTTTTATTTCATGATGATAATTGCCCTTTATTTACAAAGGAAAGAAAGAAAAATATATCCCACATAGTACGAATTACCTGGACATGAATTCATCCAGTAAACCCCTACCCCAACACACACCTGCTACCATTCATGTCAAAGCAAATTAAAGTAAAATGAATGAAGATTAATTTGGCAGCATACTATCTCCCTTTGTTACTAGTAAGATTGTTTTAATTTCTTCAAATAAAACCTTATATAAAATAGGTGTTTTAAAATATGTTCTGGTTAAATTGGAAATATATTACCTAAGGTATCCATGGATATGTCTTAACCATCACTCTGTGATATGATCATGAATCACATTATTAATTGTTTAGAAAATAATTTAAAAATACTCTTCTTTGAAAATTTGGGCAGAAAATTTGAATGAATTTCCCAGAATCCTATATTTCAGTATCAGTTTGTATAGCAATGAGGTTAGAGACAAAGAAGCATGGGGTGATGAGACTGCAGCCTTAAAATATATGAAATGGACTTGAGGTGTTAATTGTACAGCCCAAGTGTTAACATTTTTATGCATTTGACTGGAAAAACACATAAACTGATAAAATCAATTGCATTCATTTCTGGGAATCACAACTTAAAGGCATTTAGACATACTGGAATATATTCATGAAGCAATAAGGATGGAGAAGGGTCACAAAACTAGGTCATATAAGGAAGTTTGGAGGTAATTAGCCTGGAAAATAGAAAAACAATCAGGAAATAAGATTATTTCCAGGGCGTTGAAGAACAGTCACTTGGAAGGGGACTTGCTTAGCACTTAGCAATCAGCAAGTATTTACTGACTACTATGTTTCATGTTAGATACAAAGAATACATCCATGGAAGAAAACAGACCTGTCCTTGGCCTCAACAGAACTTTTCACAGGGAAAGAGATAACCACCTAATTTGAAAAAAAATTAATTACTGAATTTGAGACGTGCTGTGAATAAAAGGGAGAATTAATTACAGGAAATATCAAGACATACATTAATCACATAGTTTTGAAACTTTTTAGGAAGTGTTCTTTTACATGTACATTCAGAGGGACTGAATCAGAAACTAGACTTGAAAATATCGAGATAATTCTTTTCAAAAAGTAGATACAGCATATTTTCCTAGAATGTAAGGATATAGAGTCATTAGATAATTCCAAATACAGATTGAAGAAGTGTATGGAGAATAATAAAAAATAATAATTTGAGTATTAATAAGTAAAAGTAATAAATGACATACAATAATGACCATCATTACATATGATATTACATTATCAAATCAAAGTTTAGAACTGATTTTTAATTACTCATAGAGTCTCACATTAAATTTCTGAACTTTTATGCAAACTTCCCCAAATAATTAAATATATTTCAGTGGTAAATCTAACAAGATGATTAAAAGATTCTTATGGTATGCTTACTGATAAACTATATGGAAAAAATAACCCTCATTATGCAATAATAATTTATTTCATGTTAAATTATAGAATATATTTTATAAAATTTTATTATTTGTATTAATTGACTCAAAATATATAGTAAATAAATGACTTATTAGTCTGAAACTAGAAAACAGAAACAAAGTCTAAGGAATACTTGAACAATATTTCACCAAAGGTGTAAAAATTGAGCTGGTTTAAGTGTCTCTTTCGAAATGTTGATTAAAATTCACAACTCAGGAGTTCCCGTCGTGGCGTAGTGGTTAACGAATCCAACTAGGAACCATGAGGTTGCGGGTTCAGTCCCTGCCCTTGCTCAGAGGGTTAACGATCCGGCGTTGCCTTGAGCTGTGGTATAGTTTGCAGACATGGCTCGGATCCTGCGTTGCTGTGGCTCTGGTGTAGGCTGGCAGCTACAGCTCTGATTAGACCCCTAGCCTGGGAACCTCCATATGCCGCAGGAAGAGGCCCAAAGATATAGCAAAAATAAATAAATAAATAAATAAATAAAATAAATAAAAATTCACAATTCAAGAGAAGGCAAAATAGATTTAGAAAATGGCTAAACATCTCTGTGCAATTACTGGTCACACCTTGTTTTCATTAGTTTTAAGAGTTATGTTGGGGTAGGAACAAGATTGGGTCTAGGTTACTCTTGGTTTTCTGTAATCAAACGACATATTTCAGGTTTACATACATTTAACCTCCTTTGAGTGTTAGGGCTCTTACATCTTCTTTGAAACCCCTTCCTCACGAACAGGTGTGTACATACACATATTAAAACATTAATACCTATTGATGTTAACTACTAAATACATCTTATATGAGGTTCCATTTCTTATTAAAATATTACAATAATGTCAATGGGATTTCCTGCTTTAATTTCATCTACCCACTCCCCCACTCAACCCTACTCAATTCTTCATATATTTGTTACTGTATCATTTCCAAATGTAAATATTATAGATGGATTATATTGACCCCTGGGATAGAACCACCTGCCCAAGCATATAGTTGGCATTGGGATAAAGTATAGTTATTGGCCATTGATTCTTCCCTTAGATCATCTCTTGAGAATTCTCCACACTTCCGCCTTCACCAACACATATTCTTCTTATTTTCCAAAACATGGACTGCCTTTCTATGCTCTCCTGTTTATTAGTAAGACACCTCATTTTCCTAATTTTGTATTGGTTATGAAGTGAAATCCTATATATATCTAATATTTTTTATTGTCCCTAATGTTCACCTCTCCTTACATCACAGTCCTTTTGGTCCAGTGCTATTCCTATCTTTCTTATGGGCCTCTTGGGTTATTTTTGCTGGGCTTCAAGGAAATTAAACTCAAAGCCTCTGGCCAAAACAAGAATTATTAGACCCTCATCATCACCCCACCCATCTCATTGTAATGCCCCTTTCCCCACTTTGAGCAACGCTTCTTTCTATCCCTACTAGGAAAGGCATGTGGTTTATCCTCACCCTGCCGGTATAGGGGCAATAAGAACACACATAGGCACAATGTAAAGGGACTCTCCGGGGAACTTTCCCATGATCCATCCCCCATGCAAATAAAGTGTTCTTCCCTAGACCAATCAGAAAATCAAATATGCCTCATGCAATAGACCAATCCACACTCAGCCCTCAGGCACACACAGTGGGCTTAAGCCAGAAGAATCAGGTCCTCACTCAGGTCTGCAGCATGGGAATATAAGGAAAACCCAGTTGTAAAGTGGTGCCAGTCCCTACTCATGGGGTGGTCCACTCTGCCTCTGAGAGTGTATTTTTACTTTAATAAACTTGCTACAACACTTTTCTTTCATTGAACTTGATTATGGTTTCCAGGCATCCCTGATAAGACTGCAACACTTTTGTTTTGGAGTACTTCCTGGGGCTCCTTAAAGCATTGGACAGAGCTGTAACACTTTCACTTTAAGGAGCTTGCTTTTGCTTTCAGTGCATTCACTGCCCCAGTTCTTTGTTGGCAGATGGACAAAGAGGAAAGAAAGAAAGAAAGAAAGAAAGAAAGAAAGAAATAATAAATGAAATAACTCCCTAAGAAGAAGAACCGACATCCACAACTGAATGCCGGAGTCCTTACAGGTAAGGATGACAATGATTGACAATTCCTACTTCCTTCCCTTCCCTCCGAAGTCACCTCAACTCCCCTCCCTTCCCGCCCTCCGCGCCTCCCTAACCTAACGGCACTCCATCCCCTAAAGCCAGCCAGCACTCCCGCCACTCCCTAAAGAAACTCATCAAGCCAGCAAGACTGTATAGCACTTGGAACTATGTCTAGTCACTTATGATGGAGCATGATAATGTGAGAAAAAAGAATGTATATATGTGTGTGTGACTGTGTCAACTTGCAGTACAGGAGAAAATTGACAGAACACTGTAAATCTGCTATAATAGAAAAAATAAAAATCATTATTAAAAATGACAAAACTTTCATTATATAACACGAAGAGTTCAGATCTACAGTTTAAGAAAAGTTTGAATACTATGTATTGTATCATGAAAAAGTAAATTATCTTGAAGTTATTTGGAGAAAAAATTGTCAAAACATTAATGGACATTTTCTCATAGATAGGTTTGCTGCCTTAAATGCTACATGCCATTGCAACAAACATATAGTAAAAACATTTTTTGAAGAAATCAGAAATGACATAATTTGATTATACTATTGAAAATATAGTACTTAAATTTGTACATATATAAAGAACAGTTGTTGCAACTGCTTCAGAGGTTTTAGCCACATTTACAAAATTAACTTGAAAGAAAATCAGAAAAACATAAAGTAAAATTTTATGAAAGTACCCAGTGATAGCATTTCAAGATAGCAGGTAGGAATTTTGCTTTTAGGGGAATGATAATGAATCACTATTAGTATTATTCAATATGATTTAGTAGTTGTTCAAGTATTTTGATAAAGGAAGCACAAAAACAAAAAATAAAAAAATTTCAAAATTATCTCAGAATGAAAAAAGAAGAAAATAATTATTTCTTCAATTAGATGATAAATTAAAAGTTGAGAATCAAGTATTAACAGAAACTTTAGGATGGTTTTATAAAAATAATGGTAAAATATTAGAATAGTTAAATAATATGAGGAAGTTAAAATAGAGTAGTGCTAGATATGTAGTGCTAGAAATTTGAAAATGTATAATATGTATATATTAGTGAATAATATATTGATGTATAATATGTATGTTATAACTATATAAAATACATAAATATAAATAAATATTTATAATACATACACAATCCTGAAGACCTGAAGACATCATCTTAAGTGAATTTGTGCCTCATGATTATGGCATACTGGTCTCACGCTAAATTGGTACTAAACCTACAGCTATAGCCACATTTTTAGAGTATCTATATGCTTGCTACCTGTTAAGATAGCAATGAAATATGACTTTCTTAATGTTGGATATTCATTTTTGTTACTCTATATGTCATATATATGTCATATGTATTATGAATTTGAAGGAAATACATTTTATATTTTATTCAAAATTTTAAATAATTCCAGACATTTCATTATTTTTATTTTTATTTTTATTTTTTTGTCTCTTTAGTTCTGCATCCATGGCATGTAGTGTCTCCCAGGCTAGGACTCAAATCAGAACTGTAGCCACTGGCCTACGCCACAGCCACAGCAATGCCAGACCCAAGCCACATATGCACCCTATATCACATCTCACAGCAATACCAGATCCCCAACTCACTAATCAAGGCCATTGATGGAACCCAAGTCCTCATGGATACTACTCAGATTTGTGTCCACTGAGACACGATGGGAGCTTTCTAAATATTTTAGAAATAGCTATATGGAAAACAAATTATAACATGGGAATATTGTCATCACACACTATTGTAATTATACTTATACAATTATAATGTAGAATATTTATATAACTATAATAAAATATACAATACTAAAGTAATTTTCTAAAAAGAATCATAAGAGGTAAAATTATTTCTGAAGCTACAATTACTCCTTGGCTGTTCTTAATCTCATGTCATTATATACTTGTGGAAATGGATCAGCCTCAGTGGACACTGGGAGTTAAGTGCCAAACTTTCAAGATTTACCACCTGGTCCCAAGCCTTCTCTGGAAGGTAGATGCTATGTGAAGTATTTTAGTGTTTCCCATCTCCTAGAAACTTAGAGCTGGCTGGAGGCAATCCTCAGTGCTGCCTAGAGCGATCTTCTCTTCCAACTCTCTGGTGAAAGCCTGACTGCAGGAAAAATGTGGTGTGATGAGAGAGCTATTGTATTCCCTTGAGGCACTGTTGGGAAGCTTGCTAACGAAGGCACTGTCTTAGCTTCTAGGACAAGCCTGTAGAATACCATCTTGTAATGTACAGTTTTAAGGATTCTGAATTGTTCTTAGAATTTATGTATTTATAATAAAATATTTATTTTGGAAAGTACAATTTGTGTAGGTTGGAAACTATTCTGCCATTTACTACTGCATGAAATTAAGACCCTTATTTACATGCCATGTGTTTTGTACTTTTGTTTCTTCATACAGAAAATGTGTGAAATGACACTTGCATTTTGAATCAATGTACGAAAATTGCTTGGGTTATTGAATGACATATAGTAAAAATATCTGTTCATTATTATTTTTTATTGCTATAAATGCACTATATGTGTGCATTAAATATATATAGTAGTAAAATATACAGTCAGTTTATGAGCATGTAAGGCAGTTTAATACAACCAGTTGGGACATTGCTGTTTATAAACATTATCAGAACACAGTCAATGGATATAGGGCAAGAAGATAATAAACGGAATAGTTTCTGTGATTGGACTTAAGAATATCCATCAATTTGTTAAAATTCTATGAGACAGTGGACCCAAGATAGAACTCCAATTCCTGGTCAAAAACAGAAAAACCAGCATAAGGTATAGTCCAAGAGCAAATGGTATATTAGGCAGGGGCCAGGTTATAGACTAAAGCATAGGATAGGGAAAAATTCCTTTTGGGAACTAAACTGAAGTTCCACTATTAGAATGTGTCTGGTGCAGTTTGGGTCAGAAACACAGGAAAGAGCGAATTCTTTAAATGACCTTCTAATGCTGGGAGTTACTGTTTGATCTACAGCGGAAATGAGGGAAAAAAAACTTAGTAAGGACTTTGAGACTTTGCCTCTAGTGGCAAACACTCTTCCCATTCTGGCCAAGAAATTGAGGGAGTAAGCCAGCAAGCTGACTAAATTAAACAGTCTGCGAGAAGTAAGTATTCCAAAAATTAAATTATTTCCATGATAATTTTTTGAAATTTAAACGCAATTAGTTTATCCCTTTTATATTTATTTGTAATTAGATTTTCTCCATAAAAAAATGCACAATGGTATCTTCTATATTAAATGTCAAGAACAACATCATTAAATTAAATCTTGCACTAAGTATCAAACTGTACTAAAATTTTGTACCTAGTATTTATAGAATAACTTTAAATGTGTTTTTATTCTAGGGTAACATGGTGTTTTTTTGCAAATTGTTCCCTCCATAAGATGTAGAATTTAGCAAATAAACTTGTGCCCTAGCCTTCTTTATGTAACTGAATTTTTACTAGGGTGACAAATGTGTTTTGAAACAAGTAATTTGCAAGTTTTAGGGAAAATACTTCTGAAGTTATTAAATGTTAAATCACTTTTAACAAGTTTGTAAACTTCACATCTAATTCAAAATATACTTTCAATTAAATGTTTTATTAAGGGCCCATGAGCATTGAATTATAATAATAGGAATTATGTATCTACTCTGATTCAAGGAATTATAAGTACTTGAAATGCTTGGTCCTATTTTTCAGTCTCCTCTGGGGACTACAAGAGTGGTTTACAAGTAAGAAAAAACTTCCACTCCTCTTGCCTCAGGGTTCAGTCTGCCAGAATGATTTAATTTGTGCAGTTATTAACTATGCAGAATAAAAATTTGTCACAAATCACTAAATTCAAAATGGTTGCTTAATGGATATTGAAATAGCATCCCACATAGAGTGCCTTTGTGTATGGGCTATGTGTATGACGAAAAGCATTTAAGAATTTTTAAGATTTTAATTTCTCAATATTTCAGGGCCAATGTAAGAATACCCATAAATATGCACTTATAGGATATTTTATTCACAAATATAATTACAATATTTTCTCTTCAAAAATAGCTCAAATAAGTATGTCAGACTTGAAGGAAGTCTAGTCAAAGGTTATCAAAATATATTGGGAAACAGAATAGTTTTGGAGTCACTGGACTTGAGATAAATTTTATCATTCTACCTTTTTAAGTAATGCAACATTGGATAAGATACATAAATCTTAGTTTATTTCTCTTTTAAATGAAAAAGAATAATTCAACAGCTGTTATTATTATAACTGTCATAATCATAATCCACTCCAGTCTCTGAGATCTCATATAAGTGGTGGCCAATGATAGGCTTATATGATGACATTTTAAAGCCCAAAACTTCAAATAGCTGTACAAATAAGACTTTTGCTGAGCCCAAGAACCCCAGGTGGGGACTGGTCTAGTTTCAAGCTGCAGAGCTATTCCACTGCTGCAAGATTTTAAATCATTTGGATGAATGACAAAAACAAGAAACTTTTAATAACGAAACAAATTTCCTGGGAACATTGGATTTTTACTCATTGGATCAAAAAAAGGAACTTTCGTCCTATTTCATTAGCATAGAAGTGATAGATCTTTGGCATAGTGCCTCTTGAATAGACTGAGATCTGGTCTGAAGAGACAATGTGAAAATGCCTGAGCTGGATTGTAATTACTTTCTAATTTTGATTTCCAAAACTAAGCCACAAGTGGAATTTATGTTATCATCAACCCAGGAAGACCTTGCTTACTTGTGCATCTTGCATTGTGCTTAAACTTCAGCTTCTGTGGATGCCATTTGCTGAATATACCAAGTCTAGCAGAGTGGCTACATCAAAGCAGCTTAAATACATAGCTACCCACAGTGATTTTGATGACTGTTAAAAAAGTATCACATAAGATGAATCATAACTCAGGCCAGCAGGACATAGCTTGGAGTTGTGTGTAGTGACAGCAATATTCCAATATGTCATCTGCATGTGGTTTAAATGTTCCAGAATGGAGCTAAATTCTGGTGTAAAAAACAATGTTAAGTCCGTATTTGAATGATTTAATGTAAATATATGTATGTAAGAAATATAAATTAGTGATTCTTCAAAATAAGAAAGATTTGGAGTTCTTGTCATGGCTCAGTGGTTAACGAATCCGACTAGAAACATGAGGTTGTAGGGTCGATCCCTGGCCTCGCTCAGTGGGTTAAGGATCCGGCGTTGCCATGAGCTGTGGTGTAGGTCACAGAAACAGCTCAGATCGCATGTTGCTGTGACTCTGGTGTAGGCCGGGGGCTACAGCTTCAATTGGACCCCTGGCCTGGGAACCTTCATATGCTGCAGGTGTGGCCCTAGAAAAGACAAAAAAATAAAATAAAATAATCTAAAAAAAGAAGGATTTGTAATTTATGGATTCAAAGGTAAAGTGAGTGAAATTACTATTCTGAGTAAATATATTTACATAGCAATAACATAGATGCTTACTATTAATACAAGTAATAAAATTACCTGAAAATTAGCTGGTAATTATTTGAAGAAGGCTATGTGCAGAGTTTCCGTCTTGGCTCTGCAGTTAGCGAACCCAACTAGCATCCAACAGTCTTCAGTCCTCATCCATGAGGATGCAGGTTCGATCCCTGGCCTTGCTCAGTGTGTTAAGGATCCAGCATTGCCATGAGCTGTGGTGCAGGTTGCAGACAAGGTTCAGATCGCATGTGGCTGTGGCTGTGCTCCAACTGGACCTGTAGCTTGGGAACCTCCATATGCCATGGGTGTTGCCTTAAAAAGATAAAAATATAAAAAGATAAAAAGATTAAAAAAAAAAGACTATGTGCTACACAAAAGTAAATCTAGATATGGAGTTAATTTTTAGTGAACAGACTGGAAAAATATGTAGATGATTTACCAGATAAACATTATCTTTGATTTCTATAAAGCCAAGAAGAAGAGTTTTATTTATTTTTATGGCTACATAGCATACAACTCCAAAATTTAGTGGCTTAAAATAATTATTTATTATTTATTTGATTCTATGGGATGCCTAAATGATTCTTTTGCTGTTCTTACCTGAACTTACTCATACACCTAAGATTATCGACTGGCTGAGCTGGGATGACTGGCTTTGCTAGTATAACTGAGCTTCTCTCCATATGGTCATTCATCCCAATCTTCTACAAAGCCTGAGGGTCATAGGTTTCAAGAATATGAGTGAGAAAGGTGCAAGGTCTCCCGGGAATGAGTTTCAGAAGCCTGACTGCATCATCATTGTTGCCCAGAGAAAGTTGCAAGATCAAGTGAGCAAACACGGTAACAGTCTTCAATTCTTAGTGGAAGTAGTACCAATGATTCTGTGGCCATATTTAATCTAACACAGGATTTTAATAGTCAAACTATTTTACAAATAATAAAGCTAAAGTCCTCTATTGTCATTTGTTATCTTATACCATTTATTTGTTGACCTGTCCTATCATTTCCTTATCTGTATGACTCCAAAGATTGATGATCAAGCAAAAATTTCTTCTATGACTGACAGCTAATATCTGTCACTGAGCTGTGAACAGCAATGAATGAGATGCTGTCAACTGTAAGTGGGCAATATGTAATGAAGGGGAAAAGTGACAAACATTGCGCTGCTTAAAAGCATGAGTAGCATCTCAGACAAAATGAACTGGACTCCATCGCTTTGAATCTGATTTATGCCACTCCCCTTATATTATAGTTCAACTATTTAGAAAATTATAGAATGTACAATTCTATATTCAGATGTATATTACTATATTTGATACTTCCTTAAGGTATGTTCATTAGGGAAATTATTACACATGTGCACAAAAAAAAAGCCTATGATATTGCTTATCACAGTGTTGTTTTTGGAAGATAAACATTTGGAAATCAACAAAAGGCAAATGAAAGGTAAATTAAAAGATGACTGTAATTTATCTAATATAACATCTGCATAGTGATTCATAAGATTTTACTACATACCATATATGCTCTATGTAACGTATAGGTGAATTGATGATAAAACACATTTTCTTTCTGCCACTATGTGGTCAGAGTCCATTTACTTTGGGAAGGTTAAAGAAAATTGACTGCCACAGATTGAATTCACAATAAAGTGTATTGGATACTTTAAGAGGACTTTGATAAAGAATTCATATATGTAAAGCAATGAAAAGATAACAAGGCACACAGTACACTCAGTTTCCACCTAGTACAAGCTATTTACTACATAGGTTCTAAAAATAGAAAATGTGAACATCCATTTCCCCATTCATAATAAAAGTTTTTACTGAATGAGTTTTTCAATGTAAGGGCTTTGTCACCCTAAGCCCAATTTTTAGTGTCATATCTAATGCCCTTTTCATGAACATGTAACTATTTTGATGGGGTAGGGAAGTTGAGGAGCTGCTGGTCAAGGAGTACAAACTTTCTGTTGAAAGATGAGTAAATTCTGAAGGTCTCATGTACAGCATGCTGACTATAGTTAATAATGTATTGTACACTTCAAAGTTGCTGTGAAAGTAGATCTTAAACGTTCTTACCACAACAACAAAATGGCAAAATGGTAATTTTGTGAGATGAGAAACTGTGTTAACTAACCTTGTTGTGGTAAACCTTTCACAATAAATATGTATAGCAAATTATCACATTTTATACCTCACACTTACACAATGTTACATGCCTATTATATTTCAACAAACTAGAAAAAAAGTTGTTTTATGAATAAGACAAAAAAACTCAAATCACAGCAATGAGATTAGAGGAATAATATTGGGAAGGAGAAAACTGCCAATAAATCTGGACAATGTCTTCCTAATGAAGATTACTAAACAAAATTGCATTATATAGAAATGTACTTCTAAATAGCCAGTGTATGTGTTTTAGCTGGCTTTTTCTGCAAATTTTGAGTTTTATCCTTATCCTTAAACAGTGTAGTCAGTCATTCTTGATCTACAATTAGTGCAGTATTGAAATTAGCACTACATTGTGGTTAGATTTTTTTGTAGATTGAAATTCCAGATTCATAATTTTGTGTGCACCATGGAATTATTGCTTTTTAGAGTCTGTTCCCAATTTATAAAATGGATAAAACCAACAGAATATGTGAGGTAATTGCTCAAATCAAAATAAAGTATTCAATACTCTGTTGTACTTTGCTGGGAGTATAGGAATGTGCTAAAACCCTCCCAACATCATCACCACCTGCCTTTCAGCAAAAAAAAACATTTCTTTATTTAAAGTAGTTTTGCAGCAGCAGAGAAAAGTCTGTATTGTCTAGAGGAATAAATGCCAACTCGAGATCAGTAGTCAGGAGTTACCGGCAGCCAAATAAATCTTTACAATTTATTTCTCTGTATGCCAATTTCCTTACATGTAACGCAATCTACATGATTTCTTTAATAGCAATTTTTAAGATCAAAATATTATGTGAGTTCAATTACTCTAAAAAATGTAAAATTGTATTAAATTAATTAAAATATTCATTATTGAAATTGCCTCATTGCAACTTACACATGTAATCAAAGATAACCAATATTTGAGAATAAGAAAGCTTAAGAATAAAAATGTAATTCTATAAAATATCACATTTGTAAAAGAATAAAGGGTCACTATAATCTACTATTAAACAAATTACACAATTTCCTTAAGCTGTACTTTTTCAGAACATATTTAAAATATATTTTTAATGATTTAGATTTTGCTTGTGTGAGGTTTATAGGTGAAATAGAGATGAAATGTCTTAATCTTATTTTCAGACAGTTTGTTGATAGCAAAGAGTATGTCTGTATAAGTGAATGTGGATATGTTAATATGTAGTGCAAGTGGGAAGGAGAGATTTAACCTCGAGATGGGATGTGCAAGGGAAGTAAGAGCAGCATGGACTTATATCTAAACTGACACAGACATGGGTATCAAGTATATGTTATGTTACAACTTTAGAAAGTTGGATAATATAAGAGAACATTGATATGTGGCCTTACCTAAAATAATATATTGAATTTTAAAACAGTGTATGTACACATAGATGTATATTTATATATGTATATGAAAGTATTTGGGTGTATATGTATATATACACACACACATATGTATAGGTTTATATATATATACACACACACACACATATATTTAGGATTAAATTTAGGTGGAAATATCTAATTTAAAGAAAGTCTAATTCACCTAAGAGTGCCTATTTGGGGGAAGATCTTGGTAGTAAATGTGCCAATTAGAACTTCTTTACTCCATTGATTCTACCAGAGATCAAGAAAACAATTTCTTCTCTCTTTAGTTTCTTCATAGAAATTCACAAGGTATAAAATGGATCTATTTTTATCAAAATAGAATTTGCCCATGAAAGAAAATTCACTCATACAAACTGTAACACAAATGTATAAGCCACTATATTCACAACATTATTGAAAATTGCACTTCCATGTTTGCTGGATTGTACTGGTGATTGAGCAAATATGGCTGCAGAGTTCATTATCATTTATTTGATAGGATTTTCACGTTAGGCCCCTGTATTACATACATCAAGCTTGGGTTATTTTCCCCTGGTTTGAGGTTGAGATGGGATGCCTGATAGTCAGAAGTCTACAAATTGCCCTTCCTATATCCCAGCTCTATTGAAATTGGTTCTAGGCAGTCATTTTACCATATTGAAGCCACTTTGGTTAGAGTTAATCCATTTGACCTAATCTCTTGTCCACCAGATTTCAAGTATTTTCTAGTAACATCGATGATATCTTACAAATAATTTGAAAGTGGATATTTTCTAATATTAAAAGAGTTCATTGGTAAGTATTAATTCTATCTTCCAATTTTGTTCAACTCTAACACATTTTTCTGCTACTGTAAGAAAATTTTTCCTCACATCCTATACATGATTGCATTTCTAAAATTCCAATCAAGATAAAAATATTGCTTAGACTACAGTCCACATCTAAAGAAATATTTTTTTTTACTTAAGGAAATACACAGCAATTTTAAAGTATGTGTTAAATAAATTAAAATATATATAAGAGTGGCTCAGAAAATACCAAACTAGAGGTAGTTTTCTTTAAAAGGGCTCCAAAGGAAGACCCCTGTGGGAAAATCAATTATGAAGTTTTTCTAAGAAAGTGAAATTTCTTCCTTAGAAGTAATTTCTGTATATAATTAATTAGGTTAATGCATGGGGTACCCTTTGTATTCTTCTCTCAATTTTGCCCCGTTGATGTATTTTTGAATCCTTGATCCAGTTCTCAAGTTTATTTTTTGGAATTTTTATAATAAGTCAATATCTGATAGTTTAAATCTTTTAACATTATTCTTTCTTATCAATGTCTTGGGGTTTCATATCCCTTGTGTTTGTGTGTGTGTTTTTATCCTCATTTTCTGGTATTCATGCTGTTGTGTAATTTGCTCCCCTAGAGAGCTTGTTGAAGATAATGATTTGCCCCTAGTAAATTACATGGCCAAAAATACTGAAAATTATCACTTCTGATATTTGAGTATAAAATACTAGTTTTCTTTGCTATTTCTCTTTCTTGATATTTGCTTGCTCTGATAAAACAAGCCACTGTGTTTTAAACCGCCTTATGGACCAACTCATGTGGCTGGCAATGTAGTAAAGAAAATCTCAGTATTTTTTTAATTTGATTTTTTTCAAATGGAACTACAGTTGATTTACAATGTTTTATTAGTTTCAGGCACATAACATAGAAATACAATGTTAAATATTAAAGCTATTACAAAATAATGACTATATTTCTCTTGTGCTGTACAGCATATATTTACTTTAAACATCGTATCTGTTTTTGTTTCGCTTTCTAGGGCCACACCTATGGAAGTTCCTCCGCTAAGGATGAAATCAGAGCCATAGCTGCTGGCCTATGCCCACAGACACAGCAATGCATGATCCAAGCTGCATCTGCCACCTACACCACAGCTCAAAACAATGCCGGATACTTAACCCATTGAGTGAGGCCAGGGATGGAATCTGCATCCTCGAGGATGGTAGTTGGGTTTGCTAACTGCTGACAGCCACGTTGGGAACTCCATATTACCTCTTAGTCCCATATCTTGCCCTTCTCCCATTCTCTCTCCCAAGGGATAATCACTGGTTTGTTTATATCTGCAAGCCTCTTTCTGTTTTGCTGTATGTATATACACACACACACACACACACATATATACACATTTGTTTTACTTTTTAGATTCCACATATTCATGATAACACAAAGTATTTGTCTTCATCTGACTTATTTCACCAAGTATAATACTCTCTCTGTCCATTCATGTTGTTTCAAATGTCATAATTTGATTCATTTTAAGACTAATACTGCATAATATATATGTATATATACATATATGTATATACATATATATATATATACACACACACACACAAACACACACCCCCACATCTTTATCCTTTCATCTTTTAATGGACACATACATTGCTTCTATATCTTAGCTACTATAAATAATGTTGTTGTGAACATTGGGGTGCATGCATCTTTTCCAATTAGTATCTTTGTTGTCTTTGGAGATATATTCAGGAAAGGAATTGCTAGATCATATGGTAGTTCAATTTTCAGTTATTTGAGAAATCTCTGTACTGTTTTTCAGAGGGTGTACACCAATTTATATTCCCACCAACTGCGTAAGAGGGTTCCCTTTTTTTCTGTATGCTTACCAACCTTTATTGTTTAAAAAATTTTGTCATACCTATTCTGACATGTATGAGCTGATATCTCACCACAGCATAAACTCTAGAATTTTATTCCTTTTGATGTGATTTTTAAGAGAGTTTGTTACTTGCTTTCTCTTACTAATGGTTCATTATTAGTGCATAGAAAAGCAGCAATTTTTGCATGTATGCTTGTCTCCTGCAATTTTACTGAATTAATTTATTAGTTCTCATGGTTTTTTTGTGGAGACTAGGATTGTGTGTGTGTGTGTGTGTGTGTGTGTGTGTGTGTGTGTGTGTGTGTAGTATCAGGTCATCCACAACTAGTGACAATGTTATTTCTTCACTTCCAGTTTGTATGCTTTTTTTTCTTTCTTTCATTTTCTTGTCTTATTGTCATGGCTAGGACTTTCAATAAATACTATAATAAATCAAAATGGTAAAGAGTGCCATCTTTTTCTTATTCCTGATTTTAAAGGGACGGATGATCCAGCAATTCCACTCCTGGTTGTGATGGGGAGTTTACTATCACAATAATTCTAGATGTAAAACTTTGCAATATCCTTCTATCTTTGCAACCTCCTCATTTATTCATTAATACAAAATATACACAATACTTTTATAATTTTTTATTTGCTTTTAAATATTATTACCTTAAATATATTACCCCAATAGTTTGTTCTGGTACTACTTTACAGAAAAAATAACTTTTGCCTAACACTACTGATTAGGTATCTTAAATAGTATATGATGGTTTACACCTCTACAATTAATAGGTTCTGTTTTCATAATTTCAGAGTGATAGCTATGTTGTCTGAAATCTAACAAAAACCCATTAATTCTATTATATCATACTGAAACCTCTTCTTGTTTGTTTTTTTGTTTGTTTCTTCCTTTTTAGGGCCACACCTGCAGCATATGGAAGTTCCTGGGCTAGGGGTTGAATTGGAGCTGCAGCTGCTGGCCTAGCCTCAGCCACATCAACACTCAATCTGAGCTGCATCTGTGACTTTCATTGCAGCTATAGGCAATGCCAGATCCTTAACCCACGAAGTGAGTCAGGGATTGAACTCACATCCTCATGGATACTAGTCAGGTTCATTACTATTGAACCACTATGGGAATTTCCTTCTTCTTTTGCTCTGTTTTATTATCCCCAAATTGTGTTGACAACTGCATCTGACTTGTCAAATGAGTCATCCTACAATTGGGTAAGAATATTATTTCTAAAATTTTAAGAAGCCAATCTGTGATTAAAAAACCAATAGGTGGGAAACAAGAAATCTTATGTGGTTCAGAAAGAAATATCTGATTAATTTTGCAAGTAAAACTTGGCTATTATAGGATCACAGTTAGTTCAATAATTTCTGACAGATTTTTGCTAAGGATTTCATCTTTTACAATGCTATAGTATTGTTAAAACTATCAATAAAGAGTTAGGTTTTATCAAGCCATAGATTCAATCTTCCTAGAAGCTTTTTTTTTTCCTTTTGCCAGTTTATTCTCTATCAAAAGAATCAAGTGCACTTATTTATTTTTTACTGCAAATTTGGCAATGCTTACAAGATACTCAACTTTTAAAGTTGGTGAAAGAAGTTCTCTGCTTCTGTGCTATTTAACACAGATCAGCATACTCAATAATTCTCTGTCATTTGAGCTATAATTGCTTTATCAAGTCTTTTTTTAAAATACTACAGTAGGAGAAAAGATGTTTTGCATGGGTGTTTTACATTAGGCCATTATCAAAAGAATACCTTAATTCTGTGTCCATTTTCAGTGTGGAATCAATGCCAGAATCAATGAGTTTTCCATGAGTCTGTAATTGTGGATCCTCCTTGTGTTTAACATATAATGTCTTAAAGAAACTGAAACCAGGAATCTTTATTCTTGCTTTTAAGGAGAGAGTCTGCAGTCTGTAACAATTTATTTTTATATATGCCGACTTGGGAGTTGACTGTTTTCAGTTAAGATATGGGCAAGACAATATGCTACTGAGATATATGTGAAGATGGAGCCATTATGGATGTCTTAATTAACCCCAATCAATCATTTCAATGGGAACTTTTACTATCTCAGATTGATGCAATTAGCTATTTATGCTGGAAAGTATTATTATATAGTGGGAGTTTTATTCTAAGTTGACTAAATGCCAATGCTAACTTCTGTTTCTCAGTGAAGCTTCCTCTATTCTCATGATATCCAGAGAATGCTAAGCACCATGTACAAACAAAACAACAGAAAAATCAAAGATTTATTGAGAATTGCTAAAGGAATTGTAATGAGCTACGTGCGTATACAAATTTAAAAATGCAATGTGAGCGAAGTGATCACAGGATCTTCAGAAACTATACTTTGCTCCTTCATCAAAATTGTTTACCTTATCCAACTGACTACTGAAATTACAAGAGCAAAACAAACTTATTTAATTTATTTATCGAAATATACATATGATACAAATAAAATGTGCATTAAACATTTTGCAAATGCTGTAAAATTTTAAACATTTCTAAAGTATAATTCAGATATATACTGCTTATAAAAGCAATCTAGAAAGGTTGTCATATATTATTATTGGATAATAATGAAATCCAGTTAATTTTATTTATCGTTTAGCAATAAAAAACACTATTTTCCATTGTGTCTAATTTTAAACTGCTTTATAAGAAATGTTTTAATAGGTAATTAATAAGAATTATATATACTTACTACATATAAAGCACTAGTTTTCAAACGTTTAGCTAGTTTCTTAATTTTCCATTTACTATAAGATGTAGCTAGGCATCTCTATTTCACTCAATGTATATTCTATTATTGGATACTTAAGAATTTTTTATTATTAATTAACATTTATCTGATAGACTTCATCCAGTTCTCAGCTTCATTTGAATACTCTTAGTATAATAGAACAGTTTCCATGGTAACTATTATTCATAAAACCCAGGTTATCTGAGAAAAACAGAACTTAATAAAGAAACACATGTTCACCATAGTTTAATTATCAATTATAGGCTATGCATATTTTTTCAAAACCTTTTTAGAAAATAAAATAACTAAAAATTTTTAAAAGGAAAATTTTTGTTATTGACTATTCACATATCAGCAATTTTCATACATGAAAATCCTGTTCCAATAAAAATATTGAATTCACCAAATGATCAAGAGGGAATTTACAATAAAATTCCTCTATATTTTCACTCAATTAGAAACTTTTTGTTTTACATATGTTATCTATAGAAATAACTCTGTCCCCTTAACTACATTATGCTATACAGTTTAATACACTGTGGGATTTGCTACTCTAGCATTAAAATCAATTTTAAAAGTTTCAATTAAAATATCTTATTTAGCTTTATTTTCCCCTAAACAATGTTTTTGTTGTTATATATAAAACAATTTTTTTTTCAATATTGCATTAAGTCAGATCCATATTTGGCATATTTATCTTTAATATTATTGGTGAATAAAATTCTGTTGTTTGAACATAACAAATTTTATTTATGTCTTTCATGGAATGGTACATATTTTCTTTTTTTTTTTTTCCACAAGAGAACCTGTACCCTATTTTCCTTAAATCTATAAGTTTTCTCAGAATTGCCTTCACCACAATCTCTAGTCTTCTTAAGAATTTATTTATGCCTTAAACTTTTCCACACTCCATTGTAAATTAAGTCATTTCTTTTCAGAAAGATGGAGCTCTGTTTTATGGCCTGCTTTTCCACCTAGATAAAGTCACTGAGCAAGGGCCCTGGATGTGGGGTGTGGAAAACAGTTAGTTCTCTCTTCATGACATCTCCCTCTAAAAGCCTAGTGCTTGGTGGGGAGCATGCAGCAGTCTAGCAAGCTTCTGGCTAACCTCCTCTGTGTGGACCCACTTCCTCAAACTTGGGGAAGGGCTATCAGGTCCTCAGTATTCCCAGCATACCACATCTAACATAGGGCCTCCATTCCACAAATGGGAGCTAATTGTAGAATTGAGTCCCACCTCTTGACCCCATTCACTGGGGATTTACTCTTATCAACAGGCAGTTGAGAGCAAATGATAAATGCAAGTATCCTGCACCTTCTGGGAAGAAAGCCCTCTGGAGGGAGCTGGGCAAGAGAAAGCCCTGTGTTCTTAGCAGCAGGAGACTACGAGTGTCCACCACACTCAGCTGAGTGAAGAGAAGTAGGAAGTGGTCTTGGTTCTACCACAAATATTTACCTTCTTGGAGTTTCCACTGTGGCTCAATGGTTAACAAATCCGACTAGGAACCATGAGGTTGCGGGTTCGATCCCTGGCCTTCCTAAGTGGGTTAAGACTCCAGCATTGCCATGAGCTATAGTGTAGCTCTCAGACACAGCTTGGATCTGGCTGGGCTGTGGCTGTGGTGTAGGCCAGCAGCTACAGCTCTGATTAGACCCCTAGCCTGGGAACCTCCATGTGCCAGGGCCCTAGAAAAGACCAAAAAAAAAAAAAAAAATTCACCTTCTTAACTAAATTTTCATGTATTTTCATTTTTGTTTGCCTGTTTGACTTTTCCAGGGATTTTGATGTTGTTTTTTGCTTCTGTTGTTTAATAATTTTCACAAGGCTCATTGTGGATCAGGTGGCTGAAGATTCTTATGTTTCTAAACTCATGTTCAACTGCTTGTCGTTGAAATATGAAAAGAAAGGCTGCTTTATTCAGGAGGCTGGCAACCTGGGAATAAGGCAGACTCTTGTCCAAAAATGAACTCAGAAGTCTACTCAACTATGTGAGTTTTTAAAGAGATAATCTTTTGGGGAAGGGGTCAGGGTCTTCATTATCTTCCGCTGTGTGCAGATTTCCTTCTGACTGGCTGGTGGTGAGGTAAGAGGATAATGTCCCCGGCCTCTGTGCTCAGCCTGAAGTTGGCATCCCCACCTCGGTAGGGCCTTAGTTCCTACAGAAGAACCCAAAGATAGTGTTATGTATATTCTGTATACATAATATATGTATATTAAGGAGGAACCAGAACCATCTTTTACTGCTGCACTAGTATCTTGACTGCTCCTCCTTTGTCTCTGCATCTGACTCCCCACCCCCTTTCCTGATAAGCAACTTTTGAATCTATGGGAAGTTGTAGGAGGTTGAATGAAGTCTGTCTCCTACAAACAAGAAATAGTGGATACCAAAAGGATTTGTACGTGGGAGGGCTCCTCAGGGTCCCCAC